>NC_091950.1:234650131-234950131 GCF_031021105.1 Erythrolamprus reginae
AATTGGATCTGACTAAGAAGGAGGCTCAACAGAAGCACCTCACTGAAGACTACGAGCATAGTCAGAATTTCTGTTCCCTTCTGACCCACATAAAAAGACCCCAAAGGGGGAGACTCTCTGCAGCCACACAATCTTTTATTGCACATATCTGCCCCTGTAGTTTGAGTTCATATTGCATTGAATCAGAGGTTTCTATCCTCTGATTCAGTGCAATATAAAAAATACAAATAATTTTTCTCTGGACTACTAAATTTTCTCACAGATCACTAGTGGTCCCTGGACCAAGAGTTGGTGACCATTAAAATAGAGGATAAAAATTATTTAAAGTTTTAAACTGAGCTATTGTGAGCAATCCAGAATATTTGTAATAGAACTTGTTCTTCTTCTCTTCCTCCTGCCTTCTCTTTATTTCCTCCAGACATCTGTTTGGTGATAAGGTTGGTTCTACCCTGACAAGTTGTGTGTTTTTAGTAAACTTTCAAAACATTCCAGTGAGTTGAACAGAACTGGGATGTTTCTTCCTGCCAACATTTAATCATGCAGAAAATGTCAAATTTAGTTTCAAATGTAGAAGATTTTATAATGTGGCCATTGGAGTGTTGAGAGGAAGGGAAGCCAGGAGTTGGATGATCGTTGCAACAAAGTCTAGACTGTTGCAATTTGATTCATCGGAAGGGGGATAGTGTTATGGATTGGCCTTGATTCATGAGAATCCTGTTTGGGAAGTATGATGTCATTATAACAAGCATGTCAGCACAAAAGGTAGCTTTTGTATTTATGTTAGCTAATGGTTTAACTAAGTGTACATGGTGGGTTTGATTTATTACTGCTTTAACTTTGTTTAGCCACCAAAAGGCATAATTTATGTTGGCAAAGTTAAACAGTGGCCAAAAGTGACCATGCAATTAAAGAAATAGCAAGATTCATTATAGTAGGACTAAATCACTTGGTTGCCAAGCTATTTTAATTAAGGCTGGTTGAAAAATAAAAACAAAAAAATAAAGAATCCCCAACCTCTGGGCATTTAATAGGATGCAAGTCTTATATGAATTCTATTCATTAGGAAATTTCCTTGAATTATTTGAAAGCATGTAAGTTAATTTAGAAACATAGAAACATAGAAACATAGAAGTCTGAGGGCAGAAAAAGACCTCATGGTCCATCTAGTCTGCCCTTATACTATTTTCTGTATTTTATCTTAGGATGGATATATGTTTATCCCAGGCATGTTTAAATTCAGTTACTGTGGATTTATCTACCACGTCTGCTGGAAGTTTGTTCCAAGGATCTACTACTCTTTCAGTAAAATAATATTTTCTCATGTTGCTTTTGATCTTACCCCCAACTAATTTATAATATCATGGTGCAATATTATTTTTACCTTCAGTACTTTCTTTGTGGGAGCACATTTTTTTCAAAAAGTAAATGAATAATCTAATCTTGATCATTGTTTTTTACCGCATAGAAGCTTTAAATTGTTTTTTTTTACAATAACAATCTTATCATTTATTTTAAGGCAATCTGAGTTAGTGACAAATTCAGAAGAAGGCCTTTGAACCATTACATTCTAAATGTAATACTGTACACTATTACATTTATCGATTAATGATTTAAAAAACCTGAAATGGTAGGGAATTTATTTCATTTTTTGCCAAACAATAACAATTGTGCCAAATGTTTGAGGGGAGAAATTGATACTGGAATACTACCACAGAGAAGTGCATGATGAATTCCAGAAATCTGGCCTTTTTACCTCATAATTTTATAATGTATCATTATTCTTTACATCATATATTTTATTACATTTTTACATGTGTATATATTTAAATAGGTAATGAAGGTTTTTTGTTATGTATATATAAAACCTAAAAGCTGAAGAGAGCAAAAAATATTGAAATAGATCTATACTAGTCTCCTTTCCTTTTCATTATCAGCAAAAATATTATATACAGGGATGGGCTACTGCCCGGATGTGGGGGTACGCAGTGGGGTAGTGAAAATGGAGCTAAAAAACATGACATCAGAGCAAAACTCCACATTAGAGTAGCTCTCAATGTAAAAATAGTGAAAAAAACTAAATATCTTGGCATTACGATTTCAGCGAACAATAGTACTTAAAAAAAAAAAATTACGACAAACTTACACGGGACATACAAAAAGATTTAATTATATGGACAAATTTAAAACTATCGTTGATGGGTAAGATTGCCACAATAAAATCAAACATTCTCCCCAGATACCTATATCTATTTCAGATATAAACTGAACAAGTCATTTTTTGAACAATTACATAAACTAATTCGGAAATTCATTTGGACAAAAAAAGAGGCAAGAATAAAGTTAAAAAACCTGCAAGATCATAGATCAAGAGGAGGCTTTGGCCTCCCCAACTTTTATCTTTACTATCAAGCCACTATCTTAACTAAAATCAAAGACTGGATAACTCTACAAAACACAAGATTACTTTCCTTAGAAGGATTTAATTTACAGTCAGGATGGCACACATTCCCAATGGCAGAATCAAACAAAATACCAAAATACTTTAAAAACCATTATATAAGAAATACATTAATATCGACATGTCAACAGATTTAAAAAAATCATTATTTAGCAATTCCAAAATGGCTATCCCCAAATGAATCCTTTACTTACCAGACCGCTCTTTCAGTACCAAAAATAATAACCTATTCCAACTTACTAGATCCTAATGATAACATTCTCACTAGACAACAACTAGAAGACAATGGAATACTTATGGACTGGTTTACATATATACAAATAAACACAAAATACAAACAACACAAAAGTACCCTTGGCTTTCAAAATCCTAATCCTCTCGATTTAATAATATTTGGCTCTAACATAAAAATGATCTCTAAATTATATAGTTATCTGTTAAAATAGGATACTATAGAACAGTGTTTCCCAACCTTTTTTGAGCCGTGGCACATTATTCATATTTTCAAAATCCTGGGGAACACTGAACCGGGGGGGGGGGGGCCCTAAAGAAAAGTTTTGACAAAAAAAAATCTTCCTCCATTTCGCTCTATTTCTCCCTCACTCTTTCTCTCTCTTCCTTCCTTCCCTTCTTTCTCTCTCTCCATCCCTCTTTCTTTCTTCCTCTCTTTTTTGCTCTCTTTCTCCCTCCCTCCTTCCCTCCCTATATGTCTTTCTCTCTCCCTTGCTCTCTCTGCCTCTCTTGCTATCTCTCTTTCTTTCTCTCTCTTTCTCTCTCTCTTTCTCTCTCTCTCTCTCTTTCTCTCTCTCTTGCTAGCTCTCTTTCTCTCTCTTTCTCTTTCTCTCTCTCTCTCTCTCTGCCTCTCTTGCTATGTCTCTCTTGCTCTCTCTCTCTCTGCCTCTCTCTCTCTCTCTGCCTATCTCTCTCTCTCTCTGCCTCTCTTGCTCTCTCTCTCTTTCTCTCTCTTCCTTTCTTCTCTGCGGAGGCCGGCGAAGGTTTTTCTTATTTTAAATGTTCTGGGTGGCAGGTTTCCCCGCAGTTCAAAAGGAGGCAAGAGGTGGCCTGGATGAAATTGCAGGGAAATCATGGGGCGAAGCGAAAGCCAGGGCGGACTCGCAAAGGCGGGCTCAGGCTGCATGAGGAGAAAGAGGCGGAGGGAAAGAAGGCGATGGCAGCGGGACCTGCAGTTCAGTGGGCGTCTCCTCGTGGGATAGAATCCTCTCTTTCTCATGCTGCTCCCACCATGGCTGCGCGCGGTCCCGGTGCCCCTGGTTGAAGGTCGTCCTGTGGCTGGTCTTGGGCTTTACGGTTGCTTCCTGGTTCCCTCTCCTCCCTCCGCCTGTGTCTACCGCCAGCGCCTCATTCCCCGGAGCTGCCGCTTCCTTCCAGGCAGCCCAGCCACGCTGCCATAGGAAGTGCAGAGGTTATTGCCGCCACCTCTGCCTCCACTCAGGGAGCCATCGTGGTTGAGCTGAGCGAGAGGAAAAGGCGCGGTGACCACGGTGGCTCTCTGAGTGGAGGCAGAAGCGGTGGCAATAACCGATGTACTTTGTACGGCAGCATGGCTGAGCTGGACGGAGGGAAGCGGCAGCTCCCACTCGAGGCACCCACGGCAACGGGCGATGGCTTGGTGGGAGGCGACGGCGGGGGACACAGGCGGTGGGAGGAGAGGGAACCAGGAAGCGACTGTGAAGCCCAAGACCATCCACAGGACGACACTCAGGCAGGGGCGCCAGCAGCGCCCCGCCCAGCTGGAGCTTCTTGCGGCACACCTGGCCATGTCTCGCGGCACACTAGTGGGCCGGTTGGGAAACGCTGCTATAGAAGAGCAAGTTAAAGGATCCATGATTGCATGGACACAAAACTTTGGATATATAATAAAACTCACAGAGTGGGAAAAAATATTTACAATTAACTACAAAATGACACTTGCTGTATCCTACAAGGAAAATTTATACAAAATGATATATAGATGGCACATTCCACCAGCTAGGCTTTCTAAAATGTACCCAAACGTATCATCCCTATGTTGGAAATGCAAGAAGAATCAGGGAACATACTATCATTTGTGGTGGACCTGTACATACGCAACCTTTGACTTGTAAGGCAGAGAATTATCCTCTAGGCCAATGTTTTTCAACCAGTGTGCCGCGGCACACTAGTATGCCGTGAGACATGGTCAGGTGTGCCGCGAAGCTCAGAGAGAGAAAGAAAGCAAGAGAGAAAGAAAGCAAGAGAGAAAGCAAGCAAGAGAGAGAGAGAAAGAAAGCAAGAGAGAGAAAGAGAACAAGAGAGAGAGAGAGAGAGAAAGAAATAGAGAGAAAGAGAGGGAGGGAAGGAGAGAGAGAGAAAGACATAGAGGGAGGGAGGGAGAGAGAAAGAGAGCAAAAAAGAGAGGAAGGAAGGAAGAGAAAGAAAGAGGGATGGAGAGAGAAAGAAGGAAGGGAGAAATAGAGTGAAAGGGAGGAAGAGAGAGAGAGATAATTTTTTGTCCAAACTTTTTTTAGCCCCCACCGTCCCCCCGCTCAATGTGCCCCAGGGTTTCGTAAATGTAAAAAATGTGCTGCGGCTCAAAAAAGGTTTAAAATCACTGCTCTAGGCTACAGTATCCAATCCCTTCAGCTCTGCACCAGGGAAGGGTTACATATTTTTGTGTTGAATCACCCTGGTGTATTGAAGGAACATCACAGCTCCTTATTATATATATAATCAATGGATTACAAAATACACCATCTCTCCAGGATACTTCAACAGAACCTGCATGGAGCAGAGAGTTGGCCTAGCTATTCCCTGAACTCTATGATTATTTTATGATTACTTTAAGTTATTTGGAAGTTCTGGCCAAGAAAAAAAAATCATATTTATTTATTATTAATTGGATTTCCATGCCGCCCCTCTTCTTCCTCTGTCAAAAAAAAAAATAACATTTTGTATTGGACTTAGTGATAATAGGTGGCCAATATAGGTTTTAAAGGAAATGTGATTATTTATTTTAGAGGTGCCCAGTTCCAGAATGACTCCGGGGAACTTACAAAAAAGTCTGTGTATATTTGGATAGATCACACCACAAATAGCATGAAAACCTACAACTGACATTGAGTGGGACTCAGATAGGTCTCTGGGGTTGATATTATTCCATTAGACTTTGCTGAGTATAGAGAAATTGAAGCTTAGAAGGGAGAATCTTTTCCACCCCAAAAGGACTTTTTTTTTTTGCTTTCAAAGAACTTTTTTTGCTCTAAACATCGATTCTTCTAAGGCAGTGGTCCCCAACCTTTTTTCCACCAGGGACCAGTTTCAGCAAGACAATTTTTCTATGGTCCGGTGGGGGCGGAAAGGGGGTTTAGCTTATCGTTCCATTGTCTCTCTCCCCCCCCCTTTTTAATTTTGCGGGGGAGTTGAGGTGACAGAGGGAGGAAGGGTAGGAGGGGGAGGTTTCCTGTCTCTTTCCCCTCCTGTTCACTCGGGACCGCCGTTTGCCTTTCAGCAGTTCCAGAGGACATCCCCCCCCCACCGTTCCGGCTGGGATTGCAGCAAGGAATCCCAGAGCAGGGGGAGGTGCCTCCACGGACACAGTCACCTTCCTTTGCGATCGCTGCCTGCTTGGAGCGCCCACCACTGCCAGGTCTGGTAATTTTCTTGCAGCAAGGAATCCTTCCAAAAGAAAATTACCAGAGCTGGTGGTGGGGGTTTCATGGTCACACACACACCCCTGGCTTCGCTCCCACCCAGGACCCCGGGAATAGGGTGGGGGAGCCTAGCAAAAAAAGAGCTGCACAATGCCAAAGCCTTTTCGTTTGAGCTGCAGGCAGAGCGAGGGCTTCGCAAGGGCTTCGCAAGGAGGAAATAGACCACTTTCGACGAGAGAAGAAAGACAGGAAAGGAAGAAAGCAAGCAAGCAAAGGTTTTCTCAGCCCGAGGCAAATGGCGGTCCCAAGTGAACGTGAGGGGAAAGAGACAGGAAACAGCTTGGCACTCGCCGGCTCCACAGCAGCTGCTGACTCCGTGGACTGGTGCAACATGCCTTGCGGCCCGGTACTGGTCCGCGGACTGGCGGTTGGGGACCCCTGTTCTAAGGGAATGCCAGAATAGAGGACTTCCCCATTTTTATAGACTTAGGAACAACCATCTAATAAAGATTTGGCTTTCTAGGATTCTGTAACTTGGTTTTCATTGAAGCCAGTGCAATGTTCCAACCCTGATTGTAATGGAAAAAGTTTATTATTAGGAGTTTCTGGGTGAGTTTCTATGGCAGCCTCCAAAATAACAGAAATGGCACAGTGAAGTGAACACTAGCCAGCAGTGATTTGTGGCTGGCAAAAAATATTTCTGGATAAAGGAGAAAATGAGAGATTGTTCATCTTTGCCTTGGACAATTGTTCCTTGGGAAGGATGGAAGTCTTGTGGTCTTCTGTTAAGTAGAATGGCTTGGGGTCGTGGAAAAAACATCTCACTTGCCCTAGCTACACAGAGAAGATATGAAGTACTACCAGTTCTCAATTTCTTAATCACTGCAGGGTAGTCAATTTACAGATCAAAAAGTGTTTGAAAAAAGGGGGACTTAGAAAAGAACTTAGTGAGTCAGCCAGAATGAGAAAAAATAAAATAAAGTGGAAAATAATACTTTTCAAACATTTTAAGACAACAACAAAGAGCTTAATACACATTTTTGACTGATAACCAAGTAAAAGGCATGGTATTAATTTAAAAGATAAAGATTTTGGCGCTATGTGGCATTAATGAAATAAGCAAACCAGACCTTTTGTGGATAAACTGATTGTTTGACATCAAACAGAAAGATAATTGATAGAACTTACAGAATAAGAAGATAAATGTAACATGAGATGGGCTGTGTCTTTAAAATTACAGAAGGACAGAATTGACTAACCCTTAGGGGCATAACAAAAGTGAATAGGAGAAAAAGCATCATTTGACTTTGTAATTAATTTATTTTTACTTTATGGCAATCACTAGAAAAGCTGTAAAACAGGGTGAGGAAATAAATTCTTAAGCAGAACCAATAGAAAAGGGAATTATTCCAGAAATATTATAAAAATAGTTCGAAGAGGAGGGAAAGCAGATATTTGAAAATGTTAGAGCTGTAAAAGATGAACTGGTTGAGTTTGAAGAGAAAATAGAAAAAAGTGTTTAAAGGTGAAAGATAATAAGAAAATGGAAATTTTGGAAAAATAAAACAGAAATAATAAAAAGAGAGATGAAAAAGGACTTAGATAATCTGAGGAAAAAAAAATATGCCGGACAATTAGAGCAATTCCAGAGGATCCAGGAAAAGATAATAGAGAAAAGGAGCAAATATGGACCTTCTCAGACCTAAGTGGGAGGATCATTGAAAGAGCAAGGAAGAATTGAGAACTCATGTTATAACTTCCATGGTGTATTATTATTTAACTGTTGTATACAAACAGGAACCACCATATGAAGACAGCTCCTGTAGCAAACCATAATATAGTGATCCCTCGATTAGCGCGGGGGTTACGTTCCAAGACCTCCCGCGCTAATCGATTTTCCGTGTTATAGTGGTGCGGAAGTAAAAACACCATCTGCGCATGCGCGCCCTTTTTTTCCCATGGCCGCACATGCGCAGATGGTGGAGTTTGCGTGTGGGCAGCGGGGAAGACCCAGGGAAGGTTCCTTTGGCCGCCCAACAGCTGATCTGCTCCGCAGCGCGGAGCCGAAGATGGAGTTTCCCCGTTGCCCAGGCGGCCACCACACACACACACGCCGCCGCCGCCATCCACCCCGCCGGGTTCCCCGCTTGCTACCTCTTCGCCTTCTCCCGCCTCCGAGGCCGACCAGCCCAAGCCGCAACAGACACACATACACATACACGCACTCCCTCTCTCGCGCTCACACAGACGCACTCAGACAGAAAAGAAAAAAAAATCCCCAAAAGAGAGGGACAAGAGGCAGGCACAAAGCGGGGGCATAAGGGGAGCTGCCCGGCAGAGGTTGCTTTTTTTCTTCTTGTGGGCAAGTGGAGGGGGGGAGAGAGAAGGAAAGAGAGAGAAGGAAAGAAAGAGATGAGAGAGGGAGGAAGAGAGTGTGAGAGAGGAAGAAAGAGAGAGAGAAATGATAGAAAAAAGGGGAGAAAAAAAGAGAAATGAGAAAATGATTGAAGCAGAGAATGACAGGAAAGAAAGAGAAAGAGACAGAGAAGTGACTCTTGGTGATGACGTATGACGTCATTGGGTGGGAAAAACCGTGATATAGCAAAAAAACCGTGGAGTATTTTTTAATTAATATTTTTTGAAAAACCGTGTTGTAGCGTTTTGCACTAATCGAGATCGTGCTAATCGAGGGATCACTGTATACCATATTTTTAAGCTGTGTATTGTGTGAGCAGTTAGAAGTGTGAAATCAAGAGGATGAATTTCAACCAACAGAACTGTTGGAGAATATTTTGGTTCTAGTGTGATATCATCAAATGGAATGAGAATGTACTTTGTAAAGTTCACCTTTTTCTTTTTCCAGTGGTTCTCAACCTTTCTAATGCCACAACCCCTTAATACAGTTCCTCATGTTGTGTTGACCCCCAAACATAAGTTTAGTGCCAATTCTCCCAACAGAGCTTTAAGCTGATTGACAGGAAGGTCAGAGGGACACCCCACTGTAAAAGCCTGTAAATAGAAGCTTTAATTCCTAACACCATTGGAAATTCATTTTTTCCCATGGCCTTATGCGACCCTGTAAAACGGTCATTCGATCCCCAAAGGGATCCTGACCCCCAGGTTGAGAACCACTGTTTTAGAACCAGTAATGTTAACTAGCTGTTGTTGTTAAATACTTACATTTCAATATTGCAAAAATGTTGCCATGATTTTTTTTGGTCACAAAATGTTTTTAAATTTGATCAGTTAATTTTATATCACTGGATGGGTGTTCATTATTCTGTTGCATTTGTATTATTTATTTGTCATGCAGCATCAATGGACTTCTTAGTGCCAAATTTCCATTTGTGTATTTTAATCTCAGTTGCATTTCTCTACTTCATTTAAAAAACATACAAATATGCACTTTTCCCAGATAACTTGTCAGATTGTCAGTTACTTGAATATTTAGTAATAATCAAATTATGACTTAGTTAAGTTGAAATAAGCTTTATGTTTCCACTTCGCTGCACAAGAATTTAGTTAGATCACTACTCTGTCAAATATTTGTTATGTAACTAATTAGAATTACCAGCAGAATCCATTTAGAGATTTCCTTTCTTAAAAGTGAAAGACTTCAAAGTTACTGTGGCAAATGGCTTAGGCATTTGTTTCAAAATTGTATAAATCAGTTTGGAATTTTAAAAAGCAGGAATACAGTTATTAACCTAGCTTCTAATACTTTTCATACGGGATTCATACTTTCTCCTCCTTCAGATTTGCTTTCACCTTTGTTTCTTTTGGTTGTTTCCTTTTCTTCCACATCTATGCTTTTCCAAGATCCACTCTTGACATTATTAAATAATGGTCTATCCCATACCCCAGAATTGTCCACAATTGTCACTATCTGATATGAGCAGTCACTGGGGGGGGGGGGGGGGGGAGGGAGGAATGCAGTGGGGTAGTGAAAATGGAGCTCCACCCCAGAGCACCCAATTTGCACTGAAAGATGTTGAAAGAAAATGCAGGGCATCCTGCATAAACCATGCCCACAGTGTGGTGGTAAAAAAAATGGTAGCCCTTCACTGGCAGTCATCCAAGGAAAGGAAAAAGCTCCTCTCATTTCAAATTCCAGAATGAGGAATTACTGACAGAAAAAGGAAGGATTTGAAAAATGTGGGATGGGTAAGAGAAGGTCTTGAAGCCCTGTCGACCTATCACAAGGAAGTCCTCCGAATATCAGAACGATAGGTTTAGGAATATATACTGTATATTGGCAGGGGGGTAAGGATTTACAAACACCAGATATTTTGAAATAAGTTATAGAAGTCATCGTGCTGTAGGAGCTAAGGGAATGCTCTAAACAGGTTAACTGAAATGGTAAATGTAAGGGATTGTAAACTCAAAGGAATCTGCTGCCACCATTAAATTATACAATGAAATTTAATTTGATTCTTAGTTTAAATGTTAAAAAAGACAGAGAGAAGAGGGAGGGAAAGGGAGGAAGGGAGAGAGACATAATATAAAATATCTGGTGGCATTAGAGATCTCCTTAGTTAAAAGGATGCCTGTTTAACTCTGAAGAACAAAAGAGGAAAAAGAACTCACTCAGTAGCAACGCATTTACTATTTCTCCCATCACATTTTTTTTCATCACAAATCAATCAAGCTTTTCTATTGATTCCTTTTAATTTCTTTTTTTATGAGAATGTAAGAAGAAATTTAGGTTTAAATTATGTACTCAAAAGAAACAGCCTTTACTAAAAGGTGTTCACCATTCTCATTCAGTATTGAAGACCACAAATAGCTTCCTTTCTGTACATTTTTGTCTCTTTCTTACTAATTTATTCATTTACGGAATTATTCCTCCAGAATATTGCAATTTGTTCTAAAAATCATTAGTTCTTCCACACTATCATTATTATATCTGCAATAGTAAGTGAACTATGGCCTGACATTTTGAAATATACTCACAGCATGTTAGGAGACATGAATTTGTATTTTCTGGTATCTATTTGTTCACAAACATATAGCTTCATTTTTTCTTAGCATAAAAGTAATCGATGAATAAAACCATGAAAGCTATGAAAATGTTAAAAAATGGAAAGACGACAGGTATAATGATATAACTGGAAAAATGTCAACCTGTTTGCTTTCTTATGGAGTGTTTGTACAGTTTGTTTAACCTCTAAGTGAAGTACATATGTTAAAATGGATATCTTTGAAATTATGGAGTAGTTTTCATGAATATACAGTGGAACCTCGGCTAGTGAACGCCTTCGATAGCGAACATTTCGGATACTGAACAAAATTCAGATAACGAACAGCCATGTTATGCACACGTGACTGACCAAAAAGTGACAGAAAAGGGAAGTCACTCCTGATTTCTCATCCCAACACATTGTCCCTCACTTCCACCCTCTCTCTTTACCTCTTGTCTTTGTCTCTTTCTCTTGGGGAATCCTCGCCAGGGGATCCTGGAGGTCCCACTCTGCACCCAGCAGCAAAGCATCGCTTTGGCAGGGATGAGACCATGCACACCACTGAGTTAGCCGGTCCGGGCGGCAGCAACTGCTGAGGCAGCTCTGGTGGATTCCCTTCGAGGACTGTGGCAGTGGTGGGGGTGGGGGCCTGGGGCATAGACATGACATTCCCAGTGCTGCTGCTCCTTGCAGGGAAGCCGCTGGAGCCACCTCAGCGGTTGCCCCCCCACTGGCGGGACCTCAGCAGCATGCCTGCCTTGTCCCTGCAAAAGTGCCGCTTTGCTGCTGGAGGTGGAGCAGAGCCCCCAGGAGCCCCTGGTGAGGATTCCCCAAGAGAGAGAGAGACGAAGGCAGAGAGACGAAAGGTAAAGAGAGGAGGGGGAGTGAGGGACAATGTGTCTGTGCGGGGGAGAGAAATAAAGAAAATAGATTTAATTGGTTCCCAGTGAGTCAACAGGGGATGGGAACCAATTAAATCTATTTCCTTTATTTCTTATGGGGAAAATTGTTTCGGATACTGAACATTTCGGGTACCGACCAACTTTCCAGAACAGATTGTGGTCGTTAGGTTCCACTGTATAGACAAGGTTTGACCATGGTATCCTTCTGTGCCGACTGGAGGGGTTGGGAGTGGGAGGCACTGTTCTCCAGTGGTTCTCCTCCTACCTCTCCGGTCAGTCGCAGTCGGTGTTAGTGGGGGGGGGGGGGGTTCAGAGGTTCACCTCTAGGTTTCTCCCTTGTGGGGTACCTCAGGGGTCAGTTCTTCCCCCCCTGCTATTTAATATCTACATGAAACCGCTGGGTGAGATCATCCAAGGGCATGGGGTGAGGTATCATCAATATGCCAATGATACCCAGTTATACATCTCCACCCCATGTCCAGTCTATGAAGCGATGTGCCGGTGCCTGGAGGCTGTTGGGGGCCTGGATGGGTGTCAACAAGCTCAAACTCAACCCAGACAAGACGGAGTGGCTGTGGGTTTTGCCTCCCAAGGACAATTCCCATCTGTCCGTCCATCGCCCTGGGGGGAATTATTGCCCTCTCAGAGAGGGTTCGCAACTTGGGCGTCCTCCTCGATCCACAGCTAACATTGGAACATCATCTTTCGGCTGTGGCGAGGAGGGCATTTGGCAAGGGTTCGCCTGGTGCACCAGTTGCGGCCATATTTGGACAGGGAGTCATTTCTCACGGTCGCTCATGCCCTCATCACCTTGAGGTTCACGATTACTGCAATGCTCTCTACATGGGGCTACCTTTGAAAAGTGTTCGGAAACTTCAGATCATGCAGAATGCGGCAGTGAGAGCCATTGTGGGGCTTCCTAGATTCGCCAACATTTCTACAACACTCCGTGGCCTGCACTGGCTGCCGATCAGTTTCCGGTCACAATTCAAAGTGTTGGTTAGGACCTTTAAAGCCCTACATGGCAATGGACCAGAGTACCTCTGGAAACTCCTGCTACCGCACGAATCCCAGCGACCGATAAGGTCCCACAGAGTTGGCCTTCTCCAGGTCTCGTCGACTAAACAATGTCGTTTGGTGGGCCCCAGGGGAAGAGCCTTCTCTGTGGCGGCCCTGGCCATCTGGAATCAACTCCCCTCAGAGATTAGAACAGCCCCAATCCTCCTTGTCTTTTGCAAATTACTCAAGACCCACCTATATCGCCAGGCATGGGGGAACTGAGACACCTCTCCCAGGCTTTTATATTTTATGTTTGGTATGTATGTGCTGTATGGTTTTAATTGTTGGGGTTTTTTATATCTTTTCTTTTAATATTAGATTTGTTTACTGTTATATTGTTTTTATTATTGTTGTGAGCCGCCCCGAGTCTTCGGAGAGGGGCAGCATACAAATCTAATAAAATGAATTGGATTGGATTGAATTGATTGCTGGATATAATAAGAGCAGAATGTGATGGCAGTAAAGGAGACAATGTATGAGAAAAAAAAATGCAAATATTTGAACACTGACAAGGGAGTAAGATCAGAATATGACATTCTGCCTTGGTTGCATATAATATTTATGGATTAATTGTATAGGATGATATGTTGTTACCCCTTCAGGATAGATCAGGTCAGAAAACAGATGCCACGAGAAACACTAGAAATCTACTTCTTGGATATAGAGTATAATAAGAAAATCTTAAAAGTGGGACAGAGTTCAACTTCCACTTCTTTTATACTAAAGACAGCCAAAGGAATGGCAATTGTGAGGACTTTTCTAACCCTTTCTTCTTATCCCAGATTAAGGTAATGGTTTAACATGTTGTTGCATGTTTTATCCAAGGTCCATGCTATTGTACATGTGGTGATGATGAAATTGGAATATGAATGTGTATATTCTTTTGTATACAAATGATTCCATGAAACTCAGAATAATTTATAGCAAGTATTAAAGAAAGGAAGTTGTGTTTTATAGGGAAAATGGAATGAATAATTGCAAGCTACATATAAATGATGAAAAGTAGAGCAAGCAGATGGATTTTTTCATGCTTAAATGTATAAAGGAATGGAGAAGTGTAAATATCCAAATGCTGGTGTAGAAAGGTAGTAGGTAATAGTTACATGATAGCATGTTTTGAAGAATGAATGTTTTCTGAAAGAAACAAAAAGAGCTGAGTATTAGCAGTACACTTTTACCCGCTGTGTTATATGGAAGTGAGAGTTGAGTGTGTTGGATTACCTAAGAATTGTGTGCGGTAAAACAAGCATAGATATAATCAAGAATGAAAGGATGATGAGTGAATGTGTCTTGAATACAACAGTGAGCAACTGATATAGAAGTAGTACATTAATGAGGGCTGAATTACAAAAGAAATACTTGAAAAAATCTGAATGGATAAAGAGGAAGAAGAATAATGGAATATTTTATTTGGGTGAAGTTGAAACACTTCTCAACAATAAAGAGAGGAGATGTTTAAAGAACAAAGGTAAGGTAGAAAGAAGTGCACAAAAGTGATGGGAAGAAGGACAGGAAAATATGGAAATAATAATAATAATAATAATAATAATAATAATAATAATAATAATAATTTATTAGATTTGTATGCCGCCTTTCTCTGAGGACTCGGAGTGGCTCACAACAACAATGGATACAATAAAATACAAATCCAATATAAACTATATTAAAACCCCCATTATTATAAAAAACTAACAACTCTAAAGCTATATAAACCAGATGCATCTATATTTTCTTTTCTTTTTCTCATCACATATTTACATTCCTTTATCTTCTGTTTCTTATCCTAATGCATAACATAATTTAAGTAAGTAAGATTCTCAATGGAGTATCAAATGTGTCATATCTCTTGCAACATTAAATACACAATGAATAAAATATCTCTCATCAAGCAAGATCTTCTAAGTGCATATTTTTGGGTGGGATTATGCATGTACAGTCTTGTTGATATGACTCACACCCTTTGTGTCATTATGACAGTGAATTAATAGATTTAGAGGCAACATTCCCATTGACCCTAAGACAGTTATAAGAACTGCAGTATTTCGAACAAGGAACTTCACTTCCTTAACTTAACGGTGGCAGCCCAGAATGCAGGCCCACTATTGAAGATGAAGAAAATTAAAGAGAAGCCATCTTGTTACATAAACCTGACAAACCCTACATATAGTCTTCCTGTAACTACAAGTTGCTGACCTTTGGCAGTCACATGATATGCCAGGTATGGACTGGATAGGAATTAATCCCTTTTATATCACTCTAAACTCAGTGATTTCCCACTTGGTGGTGGGAAAATGAACAGGCAATTTGTACTGAATCTTGGACGGATGGGTGTCTTACAGTGTCAAGTAGCTAAACTATCTGGAAATTTACTCCTGTGCTTTATTCTCTACCATGGTAGTGACAATGGTTTTGTATTGTACAGGTGTTTATTTTTAAATCCCCCTGTTCATCCCATAATAGCGGGAGAGCTTCTTCTTAAAGTTTGGGAAGTTGGCTGAAGAAGAAAAGAACTGAACCTAATCCTTGCATTAATAACCAAGTACACTTTGGTCCCTTGACTACTTTACTATAAATGTTTTCAAATGAATGGCAATTTGAATTATGAACGAACATTGAATTGTGGCTAATTCTAGAATAGCTGGGAAATCTGCTCAGTTTTCTTTACAGTTAATATTGGTACCAACAAGGAATATGCAAAATATTTCAAATTTAAAATATCCCAAGCTTAATAGCAATAGCACTTAGACTTATATACTACTTTACATTGCTTTACAGCCCTCTCTAAGCATTTTGCAGAGCATATTGCCCCCACTCAAAGAAAAGCAGAGGGGGGGGGGGTTTCCAGGAAAATTATTACAACTCAGTCTCCAGGCAGATAGTAGTCTTCTTCAACAACAACAACAATCAACTTTATTTGATTAGTCAATCAACCATATCAAAACAAAAAGAGAGACCACATTGGTCGTCATAAAACTGCGACTGGTTAAAATACAATAAAATTGGATAAAATAAAGGGAAGTTAAAATACAGTATAATATGCTAAAATTGAGTAGTAAAACATGAGAATATAACTCATGCAAAGGATTATATTAAACAAATGTAAGGTACTGATATAAAATATTCTTAAGTGAATTCATCTCCTTTGCTTAGGAACATGTGGATGTTCCTAGCTGAATAGACTAGACTAGACTAGACTAGACTAGAGTAGAGTAGACTAGACTAGACTAGACTAGACTAGAATAGAATAGAATAGAATAGAATAGAATAGAATAGAATAGAATAGAATTCTTTTTTGGCCAAGTGTGATTGGACACACAAGGAATTTGTCTCTGGTGCATAAGCTCTCAGTGTACATACAAACAACAAAGTGATAGGTCATAGATCATAGTTATAATAATTAATCATAAGATACAACAAGAAGTGATAAATCATAAGATACCAGTAGGCGAAGGTGATAGGAAAGATGAGAAGATGATGCAGGTCCACATATTAAGATGAAGTAGTATAAGCCTGAGATCACATTGTCATTAGGTAAATCAGTACCTCGGGATGAGAAACAAGAGGTGTTAAAGCTGAAAGGATCAGAAATTATAGAGCACAAAGCAATATGAATAGGTGATCTATTCCTGATTTCATGTCAGTTTTCCATGCCGTGTATGCTATAACGTGTTATGAACCTACCTATGGATTAAAGTCATCTCTGCTTATTAACCACAGGCACATCCTTCTTTGGTCTTTTGTGCCAGCTTTAGCCTAAAGGCATTCTTCCCATGCTCAGACAGACTGTCTGCAAGCTTGGCATGCCAATTACAGCCGAGAGTTTTTCATTTGAAGACTGAGCCATGCATTATCAGAGCAGCTACTTCTGCAAATCTGTTTCCCTCACACAGAGTGAAGAGAGAGCAAGTGGGTAGCAGAGAACTCCCAATGAAACTATTATATTCTTGTGAAACAAATCATCATATTTTAGGTTTACGGTACATCTCCAATTATGTCATAATGATTTGTCTTCATCAGTTAGCCAAAAGACCAACAAGTCATATAGACACCAGATAAAACAATGTATTATATGTTATGAAATTTATTTGACATGCTGCCATTTATCTACAAGGCAGCAGAGAGAATGTAATGCCTTCAGTGTTGTAAGTCACTAACCCAGGGCATTGCTAGTTTGGACGTGTTCTTCCACTTCAGTTGTTGGGAAACTGCTATGAGAAAAGGTTTTGTAACTTATTCCTTATGGAAGAGAAGCCTGCAGTAATATTCATCGGTGTGCTTTAAACAATGTGATGTGATTACATTTTTGACCTCTGAAGGAGTCCTGCTCACTGTAATTCACTACTAAATACAGATTGTTTAAGACAGTGCTTCTCAATTATTTTCTGTTACACCCCCCCAGGAAGAAGTAAACACTTTGTGCCCCCCAACTCTCTGCCAATGTGTGTCTTGCAGCCTGCCACCCCACTGCGAGATGCGGGTCCTACCTGACACTTGTACCAGTACCTCTGTTGCATTCCTTGGCATAGTGTCCAGGGCAACCCATTCTAAAAGAAAATGTCTTGTGAGTTTGAGGAGTTTGATTGATTGAACACATGAGATATTTTCTTTTAGAACGAGCTGTCTTGGACATAATGCCAAGGAACGCAGTGGAGGTACTGGTTTATGTTGATGTGAGTATTGTGCATTGCTAGGCTAAAAAGGTTAAAGATGGTGGACTGGGAAAATCAAGAGTGATCAAGAATGAAATGGAAGACTTGTGACATCAAGTGAAGACTTTCACATTAGAAACTTTGAAAGTATTGTCAATCTTTGCATTTCATAAAAACATGTGTATCACATCATGGATCTTCTTCAATATGGGAAATTTTGTGTCAGATAGGGTTTTTAACATGTTGATTTGTATGAAGACTTGAGGCGGCTCACAACATAACAGTGATAGAATACATTACAAATCCAATAGTAGAAAAGTTAAATCAATTTAAAAAACATTAATAACATAGTAAAATCTCTAACTATACAATCATACACATTCAACCTAATCCATCATACAGTAAGGCCGAAAACAATAAAAAAGGGGGAGAAGGTGGTAATTATCCCCATGCCTGGCAACAAAGGAGGGTGGGGGTTGTTTGAATCTCTGGAGGGAGTTGATTCCAGAGGGCCAGGGCCACCACAGAGAAGGCTCTTCCCCTGGGTCCCGCCAGCCGACATTGTTTGGTCGACAGGACCCGGAGAAGGCCAACTGTGTGGGACCGAATCGGTCACTGGGATTCATGCGGCAGAAGGCGGTCTCGGAGATATTCTGGTCCGATGCCATGTAGGGCTTTATAGGTCATAACCAACACTTTGAATTGTGGGCAGAAACTGATCGGCAGCCAGTTCAGGCTGCGAGTGTTGGCGAAACATGGCCAGATCTTGGAAGCCCCACGATGGCTCTCCCGGCTGTGTTCTGCACGATCTGAAGTTCCAAATACTTTTTAAAGGAAGCCCCATGTAGAGTGTTGCAGTAGTCGAACCTTGAGGTGATGAGGGCATGAGTGACTGTGAGCAGTGACTCCTGGTCCAAATAGGACTGCAACTTGTCACCAGGTGGACCTGGGCAAACGCCCTCCTTGCCATAGCTGAAAGCTGGTGCTCTAATTTTAGCTGTGGATTGAGGAGGATGCCCAAGTTGCGAACCCTCTCTGAGGGGGTCAGTAATCCCCCCCCAGGGTAATGGACGAACAGATGGAATTGTCTTTGGGAGGAAAAACCCACAGCCACTCCGTCTTGTCAGGGTTGAGTTTGAGCCTGTTGACACCCATCCAGACCCTCACAGCCTCCAGGCACCGGCACATCACTTCCACTGCTTCACTGACTGGACATGGGGTGGAGATGTATAACTGGGTATCATCCGCATACTGATGATACCTCACCCTATGCCCTTGGATGATCTCACCCAGCGGTTTCATGTAGATATTAAATAGCAGGGGGGAGAGGACTGACCCCCGAGGCACCTCACAAGGGAGCAACCTAGAGGTCGACCTCTGACCCCCCACTAACACTGACTGCGACCGACCAGAGAGGTAGGAGGAGAACTACTGCAGAATAGTGCCTGACACTCCCAACCCCTCCAGACGGTGCAGAAGGATACCATGGTTGATGGTATCGAAAGCCACTGAGAGGTCAAGAAGCACCAGCACAGAGGATAAACCCCTGTCCCGGGCCCGCAAGAGATCATCCATCAGCGTGACCAAAGCAGTTTCCGTGCTGTAGCCGGGCCTGAATCCTGACTGTTGAGGGCCTAGATAATCGGCTTCTTCCAAGGACTGCTGGACCTGGAGCGACACCACCTTCTCGACGGCTTCTTGAGGTGGGGGCACACAAGTGCCTCCTTGTAAGGAGCCAGGAAGGACCCCCCCTCAAGGAGGCATTGACAATCTCCTGGACCCAGCTCTGTGTCACCACTCTGCTGGCCAAAACCAGCCAAGAGGGACACGGATCCAGGAAACAGGTGGTGGAACTCACAGCTCCACTTCATCAGGTGTCACCAGGTCAAACTCCACCCTGACTGATGGACAAGGATGGGCCCCAGTCGCCTCAATTGACTCATTGTAAGTCGACACTGCTGTCCAATTGGAGTCAAGGTCTGTCCGGATCTGAGCGACTTTATCAGCGAAAAATGAGTTAAAGTCCTCGGCACTGATTAAGAATGGAGTGGGTCACCCTAAACAGAGCAGCCGGACGGGATTCTGCTGATGCGATCAAGGTGGCATAGTACGCACATCTTGCCACCTTGAGCACCACTTTGTAAGTCTTAATATGAGCTTTAAAAGTCTTTGGTCAGATTCAGATTTACTCTTTCTCCATCGCTTCTCTAGATGTCTCTTCTGACTTTTCAACACCCCGAGCTCCTCGGTGAACCACGGAGCTCTACGGGGTCTAATGCCACAGAGAGGTCGCAACGGTGCAATTCGGTCAAGAGCCTCTGTCGCAACCCTGTTCCAGGCCACAGCAAGAGACTCCACTGAGTTGTGTATGAGTGAATCTGGTAAAACCCCAAGTGCCCTCTGAAAACCTTCTTAATCCATCAGGTGTCTGGGGTGGAACCACCTAGTTGGTTCCGCCTCCCTACAGGGAAGGATTGGAGCCATGAAGTCAAGCTGCAGCAGAAAATGGTCTGACCAAGGCAACACTTCTAAGCATCTTAGTCTCAGACCATTACTCAACTGCTCTGAGAGAAATATCATGTCGGGTGTGTGCCCCCCCCTCGTGAGTTGGGCCCTGAGCTACTTGGTTCAGGTCCATGGTTGTCATGGTGGCCATGAACTCCTGCGCTAGCCCAGAGGATTTGCCAAGTGATGGCAGATTCAAGTCCCCCAGGACAATAACTCTGGGGGACTCCACCGCCAGCCTGGCTAACCTCCTCGAGCAGCACAGGCAGGGATGTTGACATGCAGCTGGGAGGCAGGTATATGAGCACAAGCCCACCTGAACCCCTAGGTCCAACTTCACAAGGAGGCACTCACAACCCACAATCTCAGGAGCAGAGAGTCTGCGCAGGTTAATAGACTCCTTGGCTATAATAGGCACTCCTCCCCCCCCATCTCTGGAGTCGTGGCTGATGCTGTATCTGAAACCCAGCTGGGCATATTTCAGAGATGGGAACTCCTCCCTCTGGGCCCAGCCAGGTTTCAGTCACACATACCAGGTCAGCCTCCTCCTCCAGAATCAGGTCCCAGATGAGGAGAGCTTTGTTAACTACTCTGGCATTGAACAGCAGCAGCCTGAGTCCAGGGTCCAGATTACACTCATCACCAGGACCGCGAGCAGAACTCATGGGGCCGGAGCAAGGGATTGCTTTCAGGCAGCGTTCCCATGCTCCCCAGGAATGGCATGCCCCAAGGTTCCCGCCATATCTGCTTCTATTTTGACTAATGGAAACAAGACTGAGAAAATACTCATTGAAGAAAGAGTTAAACAAGGCTGTCCAATATCCCCTTTACTATATATACTATATAGAGAGCTGCTCCGAGTCTTCAGAGAGGGGCAGCATACAAATCTAAATTATTATTATTATTGTTGTTGTTGTTGTTGTTGTTGTTGTTGAATGAAGTAAGAGCAAATCAGGACATCAAAGGATTAAAGCTAAAGGACGAACAATACAAGACCCAAGTTTTTGCAGATGTCATGGTTGATATAATTGAAAATCCATTACATTCGGGACCCAATCTACTAAAAGAAATGGAAAATTTTGGGAAGGTAGTAGGGCTTAAGGTCAATAAAAATAAAGCAAAAATGATAATTAAAATTTTGCCAAAACAGCATATAGAAGTGCTGGAAAAAATAATGGGAATTAAATCAACCAAAAAACCTAAATATTTGGGAATTTGGCTGTCAGAGAAAATGTATTTCAATAAAGGAGGATAATTATTGGAAATTACTAAAAGATATACAAAAAGACCTTACAAATTGGACCAAACTACAAATTTCTTTATTAGGCAAAATTTTGGCAATTAAAATGAACATACTTCCAAAACTGCTCTATTTATTTCAAACTGCCCCAGTTAAGATGGAACAAAAAGTTTATAAAGAATTAGACAAATCAGTTAGAAAATTTATTTGGAAAGGGAAAAAAATCCAGAATCATGTATACATTTATGCAAGATACAAAATGCCAGGGAGGTATGGGTCTACCCGACTGGAAATTATATTATCAAGCTGCAATTATTACATGGTTAAAAGAGTAGGTGTCATTATCAAATAAAATATTGTTAACTGTTGAAGGATAAGACTTACAACACGGGTGGCATAAGTGCTTATGGAGTGATGAAGATAAAATACATAAATACTTTAGAAACCATTATATTAGGGGAATTTTAATTAAAAACCAGATGGAAGTCAGGAAAAAAATTTATATTCAGATTCCTAAATGGTTATCACCCCTGGAAGCAGTAATGCACCCTAATCTATTCTGCTTACACAATAGAATTACTTATAAAAATTATTAAATGAACAAAACGAATTTAAATCAATGGAAGATTTAGCAGAAGAGGGATTAAGTATTGACTGGTGGCCATATTTTCAATTGCAGAATAAATATAAAGCAGACTTGGTAAGATTTGATTTCCAAATGACTCATCAAGAAATAGATAAAATTTTAATATGTCCAGAGGAAAAAACAATTTCACGACTGTATTATTGAATGTTTAAAAATAAAATGGAGGCAAAGAGGGTAAAGGATGTAATGGTTATCTGGGTCCAAAACATAGTTCATTCAATTGACTTGGATGATTGGGAAAATCTATGAAATGACAGTGTTAAATTAACAATATCTTCAGCCTATAAAGAAAATCTGTATAAAACATTTTATTGTTGGCACCTCACTCCAGTAAGATTAGCCAAAATTTACCCAGGGATTTTTCCTAAATGCTGGAAATGTAAAATGGAGCTAGGAACATATTTCCACATGCGGAGGCCAGGACCTACTGGGGAAAAAAAATCAGAAATGGGCAAGAGACATTACACAAACTGACCTTAAATTGAGACACATTAAAAACAAAATAATGGAATTGGCAGAAATGAATAGATTAACTATGAGAATAAAAGAGAAGGAAGATTCGGCCTTTTATAAAATATGGGACAAATGGTACAATTGGCTGCAAAAACTAAGAAATAAATAGTGAAAGAAAAAAATAAACAATCAAGAAGGAAAATAAATAACTTAAATACATCACATTGAGGAGACTTTAAGGAAATGAAGAAGAAAAACTAGTTATGCTAGAACATACATAGGAAATTATGAACTAAAAGATAGTTTTTCAATGAAAAGTAAGCTATATTAATTTGATTTAGAATGAACCTTATTTGTTACTAATAATTCTTTGTTACTAATACAACTTAGTATTATTAATTAATAACATACGTATTACTATAAGGAATAGAGTTAAAATGAAAAGATATATATGCTATCAATATGAAAATCTGCAAACAATTTAGAAATGTATAAGTTAAAACAACTAAGTTAAGTATAAGTTAAAACTGCTAACTAAAGAGAGAGCAAGGTTGTCTCTCTGGTTTTTAAAGTTTTGTGTTTATTTTTATATATATTTGTATATAAAATATTCTTTTTCTAATAGTAAAATAAAATTTATTTTAAAAAAAACCTTCACTGGCAAAAACAAAGAAAAAACACAAATAAAAATACAGAATTTGGTAGGAAAACTCATGGTTACAGTTTTTGGGGAGGTATCCCCAGAAAGTTTGAATCAAAGGATTGTCAGGACCCTGGTTGAGGAGACAGTATGGAGTAGTATAGAGCTCTTTTGTAGTGATGTAAGAAACTTGCTTGTTATTGGCAGAAGTGTGTAGTGAACAGTAAGTAAATACAGATAACCAAAGAGTTCATTTCTTAGACTACTTTTCCTGTGTCCTTAAAATATCTCCATTTCCATTGAAATTATAGAGGCAGAGTCATCATTTTCCTTCAGTCTTTGAATCTAAGATGTTATCGAATATGTTAATTTTTGCCTCTTAAAATTAGTTGTATGAATTTAAAAAACTAGAGACATTTAAATATAATGAGATATTAAAAAGCAATGTTTCTAGTAGGGTTGTGAAAACATTGGAATTGGAGATTCAGTTTGAAGGTGATTATCAATCTGACAGGTTGATCTGAATTTCTGCCCTGAATCACTAAAGTAAAAATATCAAATTAAATTGGACACCTCTTAGTCACTTTGGAACAAATCTGGACCTGATTTGTGTGTCTGACAAGCTTTGATTCATGCATCAGTGCACTTTTGCTAAATGGATTTGAAGATGTGAATCAAATTTCAAGAATCCAAATTGGGTAAGTTTTACTTCCTCCAAGACCAGTTGCAAAACCTGGCAGATCAAGACTGATTCTTGTACTCCTGGTGTCTAACTTTCACAGTAACAGAAAGCTGCTTGAGCTTGATATTGCTGTGCATTAAAAGTTCACTTCAGAACCATAGAATGGGCAGCATATGCAGTCTAGGTTACCAGCTGTCAGTAATCTCTCCTTTGCAGGCTGAGGAACCTGCTTTCTTTTCGGGAGGGGGCATAAATTTTTTATTGTTTTTCACACCTTACAGAGATTCCAATTTACATACCTCAAATTAAAATATAATACAATGCAATATCAAATGCCAAATTCTTAGTCAAATTAATCAAAATTTTCTAATTATTTATCCAATTATTTCTGGTATATATTATTCATCCTGTGCTACCTCCTTTCCAAATGCTGTCATCCGGATTGGGATTGGGGGGCGGGGTCTCATGGCCGCAGCACCGGGGATATTTCCCTCTCTCCTGGGAATGTCTCCAAGTCCCATTGCCTGGGGATTCTGGTCCTTTTGGACCAGACCGGATCTCTCCTGCAGGAAGAGTGACGCATGGGATGCTGCCAGGGGCCTGGCAGGGGCCGGCATACCCCACCAGATGAACTGGCTTGTCTCACACCAGCTGTGGTGAAGCTGGACAAGCAGCCATGCCTGTTCTGACCCAGCTGCAGAGACTATGCAATGCCGGGATGGTAGCCAAACGATTCCATCTGGAAAGAGACTTGGAGGAATTACCTTTAAAGGGGAAGAAGGGATTTCCTGTCTATGGCGGTAAGCGGAGAATGTCTGAATGGGATTTTAGACTTTCGTTTCTGTGCTTGGTTGCCAGACAGAGTTAAAATGGCCTGAGATTGAAGAAGGCAGTTATCTGTGCGGTGTGGCATTTCAGCGGAAGCTTTGAAAAGTAGCGAATTGCCCATAATTAGATTTCTTCTAACTACCTAATAGGAACCTGCTTTCTAAGCACAAAGTATAGGCCCAAGAAAGCCAAGGGGGCCATAAATGTTTGTATATCCTGTGCTTCACCAACCGCAAACAAAATTTCCTGAGTGTAAATGTGTACCCTAAATGAAAACAAAGCTAATTTGTCATGTGTCTATATTCTGCATATATATTTCACTTCTGTGATCTTTGGGAGAAATAGAGGTCTACACCAGAGATGGTATTCAGCCGATTCTATCCCATTCAGGTGAACTGGTAGCGCTGAGTGTGGATAATGCTGACTGCGTCCCATTTATCCATGTTTTTGATGCTCTGTACACACTCACATTTGTGAACCAGTAAGGAAGGTAAGTGAACAGCACCCCTGGTGTACACCAAATAATAAACTCCTGTCTTTAATAACTAGAATTATTGATTTAGTAATATTACTGCTTGTAGCATTACTGCTTGTTCCCATTCCCCACCCCTTCCAAAATTATCATTGCAAACTTATGGCCTAGAAACCAGAAGTGCAACAGACACATACACAGAGCTAAGCAGTCTTGCAGTAAGGTTTTTTTTTTTTTTTGAGTGGGAAGGATATTTGAACATATGCTTAACTGTCCATTTAAATTAACCCAAATCTGGCTTTTTAAACTTTGGATTGTTCCTTTGCATATTTAAAAATTAAACAAGTAAGCAAGCTGATATTTTTCTGAAAGCTGAATCCTTAACTCAAGGCTGTAATTCTGCACTTTCTGGGAATCCCTTATTAATCTCTCAGTGGCAGAAGCAAATCTTGCTAAGTCCCGGCTATTATTTATTTCATGATATTCTTTTGGTAGGGTAAATTTTTATTAGCTGTATTTTTTTTTAATGGCAAGCTTTTCCATTTGATCCTCTGTACACGTTCTGTTCTGCTGCATCTCTCTCCCTTAGAACAAAGACAAGATAATTACAGTTTTCTCATCATCTGGTGGTGGAATGTGAAACTTAAGAGCTGAGGCCCAGAGCTTTCTTTTCAAATAAATGATGTGCAAGATAAGCCAGTACTTCTCAGTCACATGAAGGTGTATTAAGCTAGTGCAGGTGACAAGTTCAGTGCTTATTCCACTGGGGTGGGGCAACTTGAGGTTAATGCCAAATACGTGCTGGCCTAAGATACAAAACCTTAGGAGATGCCAACACTGTCCTCTTTCCAAATCAATGTAAAAATGCAAATCTTCACATTGGAAGGAGGTGGCACTGTTAGTCAATGTGATCTAAGGGTATTATATTTTCTTGAATCAGCACTAGTCTATTTTCCCCTGTGATGCTGGCCTATAATATAGCATACAAAATGAATATAAACATCTGGATAGATCAAGGTGACCAGACGTCCTGCTTTTAGCTGGACAGTCCCGGTTTTTCACAATTTGTCCCACATCCTGTGGTGTTTTTAAAACGTCCCAATTTTTTAAAAGAATGAACGACAGGCTAGGGAACTTCTCCCACCTCTGAGAGAAAGGAAGCGCTTTATTCTCTCTGGGTGGTCAGAGTGAATAAAGTGCTTCCTTTCTCTGGGTGCTGGAAGGAGGAAGCTTCTCCCAGTGCTGAGTGAAAGGAAGTGTTTTATTCCCTCTAGATGGCTCAGAGTGAATAAAGCGCTTCCTTTCTCTGGGCGCTGGGAGAGGGAATAAACTTCTTCCAGCACCCAGAGAAAGGAAGCGCTTTATTTGCTCTGGATGGCTCAAGAATCAAGAAACCCACCCCTGTCAATGGTGTCCCACTTTAGCAATGTTAAAATCTGGTTACCTTAAGATAGATTGGACCGTCAAATAAAAACCCGCCTTTCTCAGGGGCGGCTGGGTTGCAAAGCCATTTCTCTGTTCCACCAAAAAAATAATGAAAGTACATGGAGGCATCACAGAGTCTTGACTTCAGCAGGCTGGAAGAAAACCAGAAGAGGTCATGATTTGTCAAAATCCCTAAGCCTAAACCCAGGGGTGGGCTGTTGCCTGTACGGGGTGGAACGCAGCGGGGCAGCAAAAATGGAGTTCCACCCCAGAGCACCCAATTTGCACCGAAAGTTGAAAGAAAATGCAGGGCATCCTGCAAAAGCCACGCCCATAGCGTGGTAGTAAAAATTTTGGTAGCCCTTCACTGCCTAAACCCCATCTGCAGGTTTCCTGCCCAGAGTCCCTGGTTGAGAAAACTGGCTTTAGAAATTAAATAAATAATATTAAATCTGTCCTGCAACTCAAGAGTTCAGCCTTTAAAATCTATTTATAACAGACGCTTTTGCCTTCCACTCTGCCCCAGAATGCTTTGGGCAGAAGAACTGCAGAAACCTGATGTGGCACTTCTCCCAGATTGGTTCATAAGCTACCAGGTTATCTGTTTAGCCTAGTTCACCTACAATATCAGAGCTGAGCTAGTTGAAAAGACTTCCAGAGGGACATGCCAAGGCATAATAAAGGGACCGAGTGATAGTTAAACTGACTGCATTAAGGCACAAACAGCAGGTCTATAAGAGGTGTGCACAAGCACACTATTGTGCCTACCGTCCTTGTCCTTCTGTCCTATTATCCTTTTTATCTTATACTTTGTTATGTTAATACAAACTATAATTCTATACTTGTTTGACAAATATAATAAAAAAAATAAAAAAATAAGGAGCAGTAAGAGAGATTTTTAAAAAAAGTGGGTTGCAATCCTCCAAGTGACCAATAGATGGCAGACTGTAAAAGGCAATTGGCTCAGGATTTCTGGGAGGTTAAGCTCACATCATCTTTACCATTGCTAAAGGTGAGAAACGGTACTCTAGGAGTTGTCCTTTTTACAATCTACAACTGATAGCCCTACCTTGATTTCCAAGTGACAATTCATTTTAGAAATGCATTTGATGATTTTGATCTTGCTGAATAAATAATCTTTGTTTTGACTTGGAGAGAAGAGGCAAAAACTTGCAAGCAGGGGATTTCAGCAATGATAGAAATATGCAAACAACAACAACAACAATAATAAAGATAATGATGAAGATGAAATGTTTAGAAAAAACCCTGAAATTCTTTGGGATTGCTGAGCTCTTTTTTCACTTTTCTCAAAGTACTGGAGAAATTAAGAAAACAAACACTTTATATAATATTTTCTTTCAAGAGGATGAATAAAATATTTAGAGCAAAGCATTCATATTTGGGCAGTCACAGCTTCTTATAAATGACATTTAAGAACTATGCAGAATTAAGAACTTTTCAACAGAGAGCCATTACAGTTCCTATGCTGAGGACAAACAGTTCTTGTAAGAACAAACTGCACTCCTATCTTCAAGGGACATTTCTATTTTTTTCAAGAGAAAGGAAGCACACTTAAACTCTTATTGAGTTTGCAGGTCCTGATTGTTCTCTCTTTCTGTATTTTTCTAAATTAAATGTTTTGAGAAAATATACAAACAAGCACAAGACAGATGGTGAAAAAAGAATAAAAGAATACAATGTAGACAAACTGAGGATATATAAATGTTCTAAAATATAAAGTTATAATTATGTACAGTATGTCACTTTAAAGAACCAATAATCACAAATGAATTTAAGCTTAAAACGATTAACATGTACCATCATTAACAGAATATAAATCATTGAATGGAATCACCTACTATAGTAACTTTAGGATATTGTGCATTATTAATTATAAAACCAAGATGGGCATGGCCAACTTGACATCACTCACTCCCACCCAGTCACATGACATCCTTGCCCTGCCTACCCAGCCAATCATTAGGATAGAGAACTGGGAACCACAAAATCCTTTTCCCTCCCTCGCTCCCTCTCACCTCTCTATGTCTCTCTCTCCCCCCCTGTTTCTGTCTCTCTCCCTCACTCTCCCCTATCTCCCCCCTTTCTGTATCTCTCTCCCCCTATCCCTCTCTCTGCATCTATCTATGGCTCTCTTCCCCTTTCCCTTTTTATCTCCCCCTGCTCTCGGTATCTTTCTCCCTCTTTCCCCATCTTTGTATCTCTGTGTCTTTATGTCTCTCTCCTCTCTCTCTGTATCTATGTCTCCCCATTCTCTGTGTATGCCCTTCTCTCTCCCATCCCTCTCTCTATCTCTCTCTGTATCTTTCTACCCTTCTCTGTGTCTCCCCCTCTCTTTATCTCTCTCTCTCCCCTGCTCTTCCCCTCTCTGTAACTCTCGCCCCCACTCTCTGTCTCTCTCTGTCTCTCCCCCTCACTATATATCTATGCATCTCCCCCCTCTGTAACTCTCTCCCCTTCTCTGTGTCTCCCCCTCTCTGTATCTCTCTCTCTCTCCTGCTCTTCCCCTCTCTCTGTATCTCTCTCTGTATCTTTCTACCATTCTCTGTGTCTCCCTTTCTCTGTATCTCTCCCCTCTCTGTCTCTCTCTGTCTCTCCCCCTCACTATATATCTATACCTCTCCCCCCTCTGTAACTCTCTCCCCCACTCCCTGTCTCTCTCTGTCTCTCCCTCTCACTATATATCTTTGCCTCTCCCCCCTCTGTAACTCTCTCTCCTTCTCTGTGTCTCCCCTCTCTGTATCTCTCTCTCTCTCCTGCTCTTCCCCTCTCTCTGTGATCTCTCCCCTCCCTCTCCCTCTCTCTGTCTCTATCTCTCCCTCTCTCCCTCTCTCTCCCTCTCCCCCTCTCTGTATCTCTCTCTCCCTCTCTCCCCCCTCTGTATATCTCTCTCCTTCCTCTCTCCTCTCTCTGTCTCTCCCCCTTCTGTGTATCTCTCTCCCTCTCTCTTCCTCTCTGCCCTCTCTGTATCTCTCTCTATCCCCCTCTTCCCCTCTCTGTCTCTCCCACTCTCTCTGTATCTCTATCTTTCTCTCCCTCTCTTCCCCTGCATCTCTCTCCCCGCTCTCTCCCTCTCTGTCTCTCCCCCTCTCTGTATCTCTCTCCCTCTCTCTCTGTATTTCACTCCCTCTCCCTCTCCCTCCCTCCCATCAGGGAAGAAAAGGTGGAGATGGGTGCCTGAGGATGAGTCTTACTGCTCCCAGCTGGCAGGCTCCCTCTACTGTTACTTCAAGTCCCACAAGAATGATGCAGATGCCATCACTGGCCCCAGCCATCATGGGCTTCAACTGCAGCAGCTACGAAAGCCCAAAATTCCTCTTCCACAGCAATGCTGGCAGTGGCAGCAACAGCAGTCATCCCTCCCACTGGGCAGGTTGCACTCCGTTCCCCTCTTCATACTGGATGTCTACAACACACCGTCCGGCGAGGAGGAGGAAGCAACTTTAACACAGAGATGGGGGTGGGATAGAGAGAGGGAGAGAGGGGAAGACAGATATAGAGAGAGAAGGAGAAAGAAAGAGCTAGAGATACCAAGGGGGGGGAGAGATACAGAGAGCTCCTCCACCTTCTAATTCTACCCTCCCCTGCCTGCTCTGTCCTTTCCTTGTGGGTGACAGCAGTGCTAATTCAGAGGAGGGGAAGATAATTGCTCAAAGCTTCCCTCTTTCTCAACGACCCCACCCACTGCTTCCATCCAGCCCCAGGGGACCGGGAGCAAAAGCACAAAGGCATCTCGCCTCCTGGCCCCTTCTTGCAAACTCAGCTGCAAACTCTCTGTATTTTGCACCTGAGTTACATCTCCTGCAATTCCTGTGGGGGATGTTAGTTCAGCAATCGAATTCCCAGGTTCTCTTTTTTTTTCTCCACCGAGTCCAATGGCCGCAGCTTTTTGTGCCACTTTCGCGCCAAAACCAAGTGAGAGCAGCCCCCTAGCCCTTTTTCCCCTCACAGGAGTGAAGTTCTCGGGAGGAGGGTGGATAAAAAGGTGAAAGCTCTCAACAGAGACCAAGCGAGAAAGGACCGGAGAAGGCAAAATGAAATAAAATCCCCAAATCCTAAACTCCTAATCGGCCAACTCCTCCCTTTCTTTCTTCCCCCACTCCCTTGGCAAAAAAGAGTAGCAAACTCTGCAGATGGTTTCTCCCCTGCCCCCCACTGAAATTTGCCCCATAAGCGAGGGAGCTTTCGAGACAATTCCTAACAGCAGGTGCACTCTCCTGCTATCAGCCCAGGTAGCTCTTTTTAAGTCCGTCTCTTCTGTGAGCACCGAGCCTCATAGGTACTGCACGATCATCCAGGGGGCAGAAGCAGCCTGCCTCTTTATCTCAACCGGGAGGAAATACTATGTGCACACCTGCAGGTGGTATTCAGTGGAAGAGCCACACTCAAGGGCCAAAGAGACGCATGTGGCTGGCGAGCCGCAGTTTGCCAACTCTTGGACTAGGAGTAGCTGCAGTTTCCCAGGAAGAAGGAAACACAAGTAGGCAGGTTGGCACACGGGAAGGCGGGCTTCCATCTATACCTACCTTCCTACTTAACTACCCATCTTCCTAACATCATTATCTATCTATCTATCTATCTATCTGTCTGTCTGTCTGTCTGTCTGTCTGTCTGTCCGTCCGTCCGTCCGTCCGTCCGTCCGTCCGTCCGTCCATCCATCCATCCATCCATCTATCTATCTATCTATCTATCTATCTATCCATCTATCATCGATCTAACTTAGAAACCACCTATCTCTATCACAGAGTGGCACAAATTCAAATTCTATCATGCATCCTCAATTTCTTTATTTCTTGAAAAACTCCAGTACTAGTCCCAAAATATCAATATTTGGTACAACACTCACTGTTGGTACATCACTCATAAAGCAGCTCTATAAGACTGTATGGTATATCCTATTACAGGTATTTGGGGTTGTTGCTAACAAATTATTAGGAACAGGACATATACTTTATTCAAATATTTACTGAGATGTAACTAATGTCTCCCCTGAAGCCCACAATGATGTTAAGTGGAGATTGAGATTATTAAACATTGTAATGGACTGAAATGCTACAACACCATCTGAATTGGTTGGTTTCAGGCTGTAGGCTTCCATGATTATTTTTAAATATCTGATTACTCTGAGGAATATCCTTTTAACATTTGGCTAATGTTACTGGGTCCAGAAACCACAAATGTGAATGAATGTTGTCCTTTCTGTGTCTTATTTTAATATTGACAATGGTCATGTAACCTGACCTTTGTCCTTTTACCAAGAATGCCAGAGAGGCAACTTTTATCATTTTGACTGTGACATTTCAGTTCTCCTCCATCCATGCTTTGCACAGCAGATTCAATGAAACCCAGCATGGCCATTTGTTGACTCCCAGTTGCTTTCTTCCCCACTTTGTAATCAGGCTTGCTGAACATAATCTACCTGGGATGAGATCATGATTGAGTCACGGGAACTCATTACAGTTGAGTTCAGGTACATCTTAGAACACCATTCAAAAACATGTCTCAAAGTTCACAACCAGTGTTGTTTTATGATAATGTTACAGACTAAGGTCACTAATGTGCTTGCCAAGGAAGATGAACAAGGGCCCTTAGGGCGGAAACGCCTCCTATTCAAAGGTCTTAATAGCTATGAATAAAGATTCCATCCTAGATCTGTAATGAATTCACCTAGATAAAACAACCATCACCATGAACTCCCTTCATGATTTGTTGCTATGGTTGTAATAAAAAGAAACTGTTTTTGATGATTACCTTAAGGGATAAATGCTATTTAGCTATCAGGCCTCAACACAGCCATTATTTAAGAGTTATAGTAGGCATACACAGCTATCTATTTTAAGGACTTTCCATTGGTCTTCCTTGAGTCTTCACCAGGTGTGTATCAGCTGCGCTAGCCCACCTGCACCTTTGTTGAGAATCAAATATACTTTTGAGGAGCAGCCAGTGGTGGTTTTGTTATGAAATTATTTCCAGGCCAGGCTGACTCTAACCTAGGGCTTTAGTAGAAATTGTTGGTATGTCCATGTGTATTGGTGTTATTTTCAGAACTTGCTGGGGGTTTTACATATTCCCATTAGGTTCAAGCTGCTCAGCTGTTATTCATAGCTCAAGAACTTTTCCTGCTTTTGAGTTTTTGCTTATAACATTCAGGACTTATTAGATATCATACTAGTCACAACTAGCATATTTCTGTTCACATCTTCAAATTTCCCAGGCACCTCATCAGCCCCTATTTTACTGTCTTGATCTTCTGTACATTCCAAGTGAACAAGTACTCCATCATGATTCTAATATTGTCACCTAGTGAGATGGAGGATTCACATAAATTCTGCCCAAACATGGAAATATAAATTTTACAGTAGCAAGAAAAGCTTTCACAAGTCAGTTTTATGCAAGGCAGTAAAAACTTGTTATTTGACATTTGCAGAATCCAATCAATTAAATGCAAGGTCAATTTTGTTGCAAGCTGTCTTCTTTCTTATGTCATTATAGTTTTAAAACTTAGTTGGTTATATAACACTATTTCTACCGTTCACCTGCCTGTAGATGCTTTTCATCTGTGTTTTTTTTTTTAAATCATCCAACAATGAAACATTTCCTCAAAGTTTTTTTGGACTTTCTTCTTTTTGCACTTGTTTTTTATTGTCAATTTTGTTAATACTTACCTCATAACTGACCAAACTATTTGAACAATTGGAAACGATCTCTCTCTCCCTCCTCCCTCTCTCCATAGATTTGTGCAATACGTTCCCTTATAATGTTCAGCAAGATGGTTAAGACAGATTTTTAAAAATAAAGTGTTTAATTCTTAAGACAATAAAGAATTAAGCCCTTCACCTTCTAGTAAGCTTATTAGTCAGTCATGAGTGTGATGCACAATGATCACACTGAGAAAAAGATAAGGAGGTTACTTATTTGTAATTGATATCCTATGAGTAATCATTTATATATGTAGACTCTCTTCTTATCTCCTGCAAACCTAGGTAGTGAATATTTCTAATCCCCAAAGACTGCTATGACACTGAGAGTAGCAATGAGACTCCCTCCAAAGCAATTCACAAAGGAGATGTGGTTCTTACTTATGTCTTATTTCTTACAAACTAAACAAATCATGCTGTTTCATGTAGGAACCAAGGCAACTAGCAGTGTGGGATTAACCATTGGCCAACAGGGGCTGAATTGGAGGAGAATTCCTCATTAGCTGAGAGAGAACATTTTTCCTTTATTTTTTTAAAAAAGAATCTATTTGTGGCTCTTGGAAGGTTCCAAATCCTGTGAAGCAGTCAATTTTTGATGGCAAGATTGGCCCAAGGAAGGGAATGAACAACCATTTGGATCCTATTGTGGTGGAATGTAGTCTGGATTCCAAAGAGGGAGGGACTGCATTCCAGAGGGCAAAAACACAGGAAAGCATGGAACGTTTAGTAGGGAGAAAGAAAGTTAAGAAGGCATGTCTATCGTAATTTATTAATTGGATTTCTATGCAGCCCCTCTCTGAGGACTCATTGCAAACAGTTTGTTAAGTTTGACAAGATTTCTATCTCTGGGGGAGAAACAATAAAGGAAATTGCTCAGACACAACTTCACATGTCTTTCTTGATTCTTGGGTAAAGTGACCAGATTTTAAGATTGGGAAAGAGGGACACCATTGAGCAGGGGGAGGGGGTGCTAAAAAAAGTTTAGCAAAAAAAAAGAGCAAAAAACATTCTTTTTTCTCTCTCTCCCACTCCCTCTTTCTTACTCTCTTCATTCCTTCTTCTCTTTTCTCCCTCACTTTCTCTCTCTCTTCCTTCCGCCTTGTCTCTTTCTTTCTCTCTCCCTCGTTCCCTCCCCCTCTCTCTTTCTCTCTCTCTTCTTTCCTCTCTTTTTCTCTCTCTCTTCCTTCCTCCTTTTCTCTCTTTCTCTCTCCCCCTCTCTCTTGTTCTCTCCCTCTCTTGCTCTCTCTCTCTTGCTATCTGTCTCTCTTTCTCTCCCTCTCTCTCTTTCTGTTTCTCCCCCCTCTCTCTTGCTCTCTCTCTCTCTTGCTCTCTTGTACACCATGCTGCCGCCTCCCCCATTGTAGCTCATGGGTGGCAGGAAGGGCTTGGGCCTGAGGTGGGCATGCAGGGGCATCAGGGCAGGCAGTGAAAGTGGCGCCGCCAAAGAGGGGTCAAAGTAGGAGCAGGAGGGTACTGGTAGCAGTAGCACTGGGCAGTAGCCGCAAGGTGGTGGTGGGGTGGTCAGCTGCGAGCGGGAGCTCCAGGGCGGAGGCACCGAGGGCGGTGGCTGGACGCCATACATGTTGGCGCTGTGGTGGGTATGGGCGCGGGGTTGGCACTGGCCCACTGGCTGGGCAGGATGGAGGTTAGGTAGCTGGGATGCCCGCTGTCGGGCCCCAAAGCTCCCCTGCCGCTACCGCCAGGGAAGCTCCAGCCAGGCGGGGTACTGTAGATGCGGGATAGGCCACCTCTGAAGCTGAAGGGCATAAGCTCAGCGCCTCCCTGGAAGGGCTGTGCACACGTTTGGCTCCAAACCTTTTGCAAACTTCGCTAGGCTTCGGGACTTGGGGGGACCAGTTCCAAAATTGGGACATTTTTGAACTGCCGCGGAATGCGGTAAAAATCATTCAAAAGTGGGACTGCCTGCTGAAGGTGGGACGTCTGGTCACCTTATTCTTGGGGCCTGAACTGATATTCAAATATGAGGATGCTGAGAGCTTTAATGAATTCTTAGTTGTAGTGTGTTGAGAAAAGCAGCATCTCAATGTCTATCATATATACCTTATAAAGTTAATTTAAGCTATTGTCCTTTGACTTCAAGTTCAATCTTCATGCTAGGACAGAGACGAATGTAGTTATTCCTCAACTTGAGAAAACAACTGGCTGTTTAAAAGAGCAACCATTCTTTTGTTAAAAGGAAAAGCAGAGAATAATTTGTCTTCTTCCAACTATGGCCTCTCCCAAATGAAAAGCCTTTATGATGGTTGTTCTTTTTGGAGAGGTTATTAGCAATATGATCTTGGCGACTCCAGCAGTAGCTTAAGGCCTAATGGGCATTGTGAAAACTCACAGTTTGCCACCCCATTATGTAAATAGGAAGAACACTGGATTGACAAATCTAGTTTTTGAGGCCACAGCAGATTTGGGGTGATTTTTTGGAAATAGCAGAATGGCAAAAATCAAGCTGTTTATTTAGTGATGACCTAGGCTTGTGCAAGGGAAATATATTGGTCAAGGTCAAAAGCACTGAAAGATTCACTGGATTTTGAAAAGAGAGGAAAAGGAAGCAGGGACACTTTTTGATTTCCTCCCTCCTTCCCTCCCTCTCTACCTACATACCTACCTCTCTACCTACCTACCTATATACCTACCTACCTACCTACCTACCTACCTACCTACCTATCTATCTATCTATCTATCTATCTATCTATCTATCTATCTATTGCAATGGCTTATACCACATCGTCCATCCATCCATCCATCCATCCATCCATCCATCCATCCATCCATCCATCCATCCAATTGATTGCATCCTACCTGAAAGTAATGGTTAATGATACCATCATTAAAAATGGATAAAAAATTAAAACATCACAGCAATACATAACTTAATTTATTTCAAAACGTTATGTTATCTTTCTGCCCCATGCTTTCTGGTTTGAATGCTTTCACCCTATAGTGCATTCAGAAAGTATTCAGACCCCCTTCACTTTTGTCAATTTTATAGTGCTGCAGCCTGATTAATTTTTTTCTCATTAATCTACATTCAGTACTGCATAATGACAAAGTGAAAACAGAATTTTAGAATTGTTTGTAACTGTATTAAAAAGAAAAAAACCCTGAAATATCACACTGGCATAAGTATTCAGACTATTTGCAACACCATGTGAAATTTACCTCAGGAGCCTCTCATTTCTATTGATCGTATTGACATGCTTCTACACCTTGACTGGAGTCTACCTGTGGTAAATTAAATTAATTGGACATGATTTGGAAAGACACACACCTCTCTATAGAAGGTTTCACAGCTGACAATGCGTACTGTACCAGAGCAAAACTCAAAGGAACTACCTGCAGAGCAAAAACACAGAATTATTGCAAGGCAGAGATCTGGCAGGCTACAATAAAATGTCTGATGCACTGAACAAAGTGCTTCAACAAAGTACTGAGTGAAAGGTCTGAATACTTATACCAATGTGATATTTCAGTTTTTTTCTTTTTAAGAAATTTGCAGACATTTCTCAATTTCTGTTTTTTTACTTTGTCATTATGGAGTACAGTATTGAGTGTAGATTAATGAGGAAAAAAAGCTAATTTCAAAAATTGTAGAATCAGGCTGCAACATAACAAAATTGACAAGGGAAAGGGGTCTGAATACTTTGTGTGTGTGTGTGTGTGTGTGTCTAAAGAAGAGGAGAGCAGGCACCATATGATGCAGCACTTCCAATCACATTTTATTGGAGAGAGCAAGCTTCTGTTTGAATTATTGGGATCTCCTCTTAAGTAACATAAAGTGTCATGCAGGCAGGTTTTATAAAGTTTTGTGTTTTGAATAGTGACAAGACTGCTTCCCACTCTTAGTAAATAAAGTCAGAATAAAACCCTTATCTGGTTTATTTATCTGCTTTTGTTGGTGAGAGGAGCCAAGTCACTCCTTCACAATAAACCAGATTCCTTCACAATCAAACCTTATCATGATATATAAACACCAAACAAGTGTAAAATAAGGTACATCTCATCCCTTATATTTTTACTGTAGCACAATGCAAAAATAGGAGGTTATATTTATATGTGTGTGTATGTATTATTTCTTTTCTTTTAAAACATGAGATTTTCAGATGCCCCCCTTCTCTAGAGAATGCTGAAAAAGAGACATTACTTCTTCACATTGCCTTCCTGTTAAACTGGTCTTTCTCAACAGGCGACAGGTTCAGTTCCTTATGAAGGGCCACTCCTCTCCCCAAAGATACTATACAGACTAAAGCCTAGGTAAAGTTCAAGAGTGGTGCATTTATTCTGTTTTGTCAATCTGCCCAGGAACTGATTACTGAGCAACAATCATTTCTTTATCCCCACTGAAGAGGAGTCATATTTTTCCATTCTCCCATGGTCTTACTTATACTGGTGTTTAAATGGTTTTAACCATTGTACACTGTTCAAAATCACATCTGCAATGGTAAACATTAAAAATGTGATACCTACCTACCTACCTACCTACCTACCTATACATATACATACATAACCTCAGACATTTCACTGTCATCTTTCTGTTACAACTGCAGAGATAATTTTCTCAAATATATTTTGGATCATTTCACTTGCTCAGTTTGGTGATTATCTTCTAACTGGTGTCATGGCAGATATATATAATGATTCTCTCTGTCTGGTCAGAAGACAATTATATTATTCTTAATGTGACAGCCCAGACTTAATGAACAAATAAATATATCAGTATCTAAGTTCTTGTTTTGGTTCAAAGTCACAATGACTTGTGAAAACCAGCAAGATTTTCCAGGCTACCTTAATTTACACTCACTCTCAATTAACAATAAATATACACAGTAAAGTATAGCAAATACAATTAATCAATAGAGAATAGAATAGAATAGAATTCTTTATTAGCCAAGTGGGATTGAACACACAAGGACTTTGTCGTGTGCATATGCTCTCAGTGTACATAAAAGAAAAGATACATTTGTCAAGAATCATGTGGTACAACACTTAATGATTGGCCTAGGGCAGTGGTCCCCAACGTTTTTTCCACCAGGGACCAGTTTCAGCAAGACAATTTTTCTATGGCCCAGTGGGGGTGGAAAGGGGCGTGGTTGGGGGCGGGATTAAGCATGGGGGTGCTGGTCCTCCCCGCCCCTCTTTCCCGCCATCGTCCTGTGGCCGGCAGAACCTGCCTCCCAAGCCCTCTTGCCCAGCGGGAGCTAAGCGCTGGAGAGAGGGGGTCAGGCTGGCCCTCCTGCCTCCCCCCAGCCAAAAACGCAAAAGCGCCCTGCGGCAGAAGCCAAAAGAGGCTTGAGCCTCTCGGTCCTTCCCGCCCCTCTGTTCCATCCATTGTCCTGTGGCCGGCAGAACCTGCCTCCCGAGGCCTCTTGCCCGGCGGGAGGCGAAGCGCTGAAGGGAGGGGGTGGCGGCATGAGGGCCGGCAGCTGCTGACTCCACGGACCGGTGCAACATGCCCCGCGGCCCGGTACTGGTCCGCGGCCCGGTGGTTGGGGACCCCTGGCCTAGGGTACAAATAAACAATCAAGAAACAATCAATATTAATATAAATCATAAGGATACAAGCAACAAGTTATAGTCATACAGTCATAAGTGGGAGGAGATGGGTGATGGTAACAATGAGATGATAGATAGATAGATAGATAGATAGATAGATAGATAGATAGATAGATAGATAGATAGATGATTGATAGATAGGCAGACACTCTCTAATGCCATGGCTAGGAATAGAATTTACCTTTCATTTCTGAACTGCGTGTAAATGCCATTCCATTAAGCTTTCCTCCCCCCGATTCTATTTCAAGTTTTAGAGTATTTATTTATTTATTTGTTTGGTATGGAGGACATAAAATACACAGCTACTTCTAGAGACAGTAAAACAAACTCATTATTTTTAATTTGGGAAAAAGTAAAGACCAAATACTATTCTAAAATACTGTATTGGATATCGGCTTTGACACACCCAAGTAGAATAGATTGGAATAATATTCCGAGATATAATGATATTTTATTGAAAACAAATAAGTTGAATCTGCAATAGGGCTAAAGAATTAAGGTATAAAAATGGATTGGTATTTGAATATGCAGATACAAGCAAGATACAAAAAAGATAGTAAAACAGAAGGAATTAATTTGGAAAAAAAACAAAATTAGATGATATTCTAATGAGAACAGATGAAAAGTTTATAAAGAAATTGTATAACTATTTGCTCTCCATTAAACTAGAATTTGAATAAGTGAAAGAGAGAATGATAAAATGGATGAGACATATAGGACATGCAATAGATGTGAACATGTGGCAAAACTGTGGGAAAGAAATGATAAACTGATGATCACAACAGAATACAAAGAAAACATGTGTAAGATGTTCTATAGATGTCATATGTCTCCAGAGAGAATAGCAAAAATGTTAACAAACTGCTGAACTATTGGAAATGTAATCATACACCTGGCTCTTTTTATCATATGTGGTGGACATGTAGTGAAGCCAAAAAATTTGGTCAGAGGTAAGGATATAGATTGAGAAGATATTGAAACAAAGTATTGACCTAAAACCTGAAACATTTTTATTAGGCATACTGCCAGAAAAAATTAATAAAGAAGAAACATATTTAATTGTGCATATAGTGACTGCTGCCAGGATTGCATATGCAGAAAATTGGAAGCTGAACAGAATACCAATAGAAAGAGAAGTATTAAGGAAGATCAGGGACTGTGCAGAAACGAATAGATTTACATTAAAAATTGAGGATAAAGAAGACTGAGAGTTTAATAAAATTTGGAGGAAATTTTACGAATGGGTTAAAAATAAAAATGGATAAAATAGTTAATGTAATGTAATTTTAATCTAAAAGAAATAAAGAAATGAGAAATATAATTGTGAGAACCTGGATAACAGAAAGAGAAAAGGAGGCAGCATTAGATAAATATGTAACAGATATTTATAATTGAATTAGAAATAGGTTTGAAATGGAATTGAAGAGCTAAGAATTTGATTATTAGAACTGAAAAGTGAAGATTTGTATAAAGAGGAGCAAGTGAAGATAGGAGTCCTCAAGGTTGGGAAAATAGTAAGTGAAGAAGATAAACAAATTTTGAATGCAGAAATTACACAAGATGAAATTGCTACAGTAATTAAAGGGTTAAAACAAGCCAAAGAACCAGGCCCAGATGGGTTTACAGGGGAATTATATAAAACTTATGTGAATGTGTTGTTGCCGCATTTGGGGAAATTGTTTAATAATATATTGTTAAATCGTGATATCCCGCAGACATGGAAGCTTTCAGAAATTGTTACCATTCCGAAGATGGGTCGAGATTTAAGAGAGCCTGGGTCTTACCGTCCGATCAGTTTGGCAAATCAGGATTATAAAATATTTATGAAAATACTGACAAATAAATTAGAAAATATTTTACCAAAAATAATTGAAGAGGATCAATATGGATTCATGAAGGGAAGGAAAATAAGTGAACCAATTAGAAATGTAATGAATGTGATGCACCATGCTACCGCTACTAAAAGGAAATTGGGAATTTTGAAATTAGATGTTTATAAAGCGTTCGATAAAGTTAACCATAGCTATTTATATAAATTATGTAATGAACTAAATATGGGGGGAAATTTTTGTGAAACTATAAAAGAGATTTATAAAGGAAATGAAGCATATATAAGAGTGAATGGACAAAGAACGCGGAGTATTAAAATATTAAACGGCACCAAGCAGGGATGCCCTTTATCTCCAAAATTATTCGTAATAGCAATAGAGATCTTAGCTAATAAGATAAGACAAGATAACACTTGCGCAGGATATAGAATAGGGGAATTAGAAATGAAAATAAATTTATTTGCAGATGATGCAATTATATTGACCCAGACCCCGATGGAGATGATTAAAGGTATAATAAATATTTTACAAGAGTTTAAGCAGGAATCGGGACTGTCGGTTAATATGGAAAAATCAGAGATTATGTGTTTAAATATAGATCCGAGAGAACAGATAGAAATTAGGAAAGAATCAGGGTTGAAATTAGGACTTAAAAAAATAAAATATTTGGGAATTTGGTTATTGAAAAACCCAGCGAAAATTGAAGAGATTAATTATAGATTAATATGGAGGAAAATGTTGAAACAGATGAGGAGTTGGAAAGATAAAAAGCTAAGGAGACTCTCTAAAATAAGAGCTTTAAAAATGATGATAGCTCCCAAGATGATGTACCTATTTCAGGTGCTGTCGGGGGGGGGGGGTATCGGTATGTAAGGTTAAAGAGTGGGACAAAAAACTAAATTATTGGATTGAAGAAGACAAGAGACCAAGAATAAGAAAAAAGTGGTTAATTGCGAATGAAAAAGAGAGGGGATGGGGAGTTCCATGTTTGGAGCTGTATAGGGAAGCTTCTCAAATGGAAAGGTTAATGGAGTTGCAATTAGGTGAAAATAAATGGGCGAAATTGGAAAAACAGATAAATGGGATGAACAATAGAGAATTAATTTTTAGAAAATGGAATAGGAGTGATATAGGTAAATTAATAGGCCCAATGAAAGGGACTATGGAAATTTGGAAAAAATGGCAGGGGAAAATAGGATTATATAAATCTAAACTGTCATTGCTTTATGTAATAAATAGAGAAAATGAAATTAACTTAAATAGGGTTATAGGAGAGTTAAAGGGAAGAGGGATAACTAAGATAGAACAGTTATACGAGAAGGATGGCAGGCCAAGTAGAAATCGTATAGAATGGTGGTTAGGTAAGGGAAGGTGGCTACAAATAAATGCAATATGTAAATATCTAAATGAAAGGGAGAATAAAGAAGTATTATGGAGGGAGGAGACAGGGTTAGAGAAAATAATAAGAGAAAAAAGTGAGGGGATAAAGGCGCAAGCAACTAATATATACAAATTGCTAGTGCAGTCAGACGGGGACACGATCGATGGATTGACTAAATGGTGGCAAAATGATATATTAGTAGAGGTACAAGAAATGGAAAATATAGTAGAAGATATAAGGAAAATTAAAAATACAAGAATCAGGGAAATGAGAAGGAAAATATTACATAAGTGGTATTTCACTCCCGTTCAATTTGCACATTTTCAGCAGAATGTCAGGGGGAATTGTTGGCATGGTTGTCAAGACAAAGGAGTGTTTATGCATATGTTTTGGGAATGCCCGATAGTGCAGGAATTTTGGCAAAAAGTGAAAGAGGATATCAATAGAATGTTAAATATACAATGGACAATCACTAAGGAAATGGCAGTACTAGTAAAAAGTAATGCGATGGGAGAATTTAGAGAAATAAAAAAAGCAGCAATAGAAAGCGCTCAGGCAGTAATAGTTCTGGGTTGGAAGCATAATTCCCTCTAAGCTGAGCAGTGAGCAATCGCTCACTTAAAAATCATCATCAACTCAGAGTTTTCCAAACCTGCCCAGAAGCCGAGAGGGAAAGAGTGAGAGGGAAGGAGAGAGAGAGGAAGAGAGGAAGAGAGAGAAACAGATAGAAAAAAGAGAGGAAGGAAAAGAGAAAGAAAAAGAATGGGAATAAGGAAGAGAGAAAGAAAATCAAAATCTAGTTTGAAACTAGCTCAACTATTAAAGTGGCATTTTGATATTGATAGAGTTGCCCTATTATGAGCTCACTGTTATAGACACACAGTACAGTATTTTATTTTGAAATTCTCTGAGGCAAAACAGGGTGGGTTTTTTGTTTGTTTGTTTGTTTGTTTGTTTATTCATTTATTTATTATTTCTGTGCCACCCAGTCCCAAAGGGACTGCCGCTCAGACACTATACTTTTCCGCTCACCCCCCCCAAAATTAGAGGGAACACTGGTTGGAAGGATGCGACAAAATGGACAATGCAAAATTGGTATAGGTACATGGTGGACCATATTCAATTTGAAATTATGGAAAAAAGGATAAATTTGGATAATGAAACTGAGTTGGGACCGCTGATGGGACGGTGGGACAAGGTAAGACGATATATGACGAGCAGAATCTGAGACCAAGCTACAAGAAATAAATTGGAATCACTCTATAATATGTAAACAGATATATTGCTCTTGGGTTAAGTGGACTATACAAGAAATACCCCCAATTTGGTGGTGGGGAATGTGTGTATGTCGGGGTGGTGGGCACAATTCACTACACACTGTTTTATGTTGTGTGATGTTAAATTGTTAAAAATCAATTAAAAATATTTTTTAAAAAAAGAAAAAAAAAGAAAAATGAAGAAAACCGTTCAGTCTATTGTTCTTTAAGTTAAAGTTAGATATAGGTTTTTTTTTCTTAGATAGACTAAATAATTTGGGATTGGAAATGAGAGTTAGGATTTTTGATTATTTTTTATATAATAGACCTTGTAAGTATATTGTTACTCACTGAAGATATATGTGTTGTTATCTAAGTATGTTTTTATGGTGGAGAAAAAAGACTGAAAAACTTTATTAAAAGAGAGGAATCAGAATTTTTTAAAAAAGATGTTTCCATTCTGGATGTTCATTGTGAAATAGGGTTTACATGCGTGTGCTTGTGTGCATCTGTGCATCTGTGCATTCTATTTATATTTCCAGTTGGTTTTGAAATTCTGCTTTGCTTTGTGGTAGATTTTGTCCTCTTTCCTACCAGCAGGAAATCCATTTAGGAAAGTAATACAGAATTGCTGAGCAATACTTGTGACTGATGGAGCTAGGAATCACCTATCTAAAAGCAGCCTGAATCATACATCAATAAAATGAAAAAAATCAAGCAACCAAAAGAAGGCAGAAAAAAGTAGATGGTTCCACAAATTATTCCAGGCCAAATTTGGCCTTCTAATTGACTGTCTTCTAAAAATTAGTGGGTGGTGGAGGGTGAGATAAAATTTGATTTCATTTACATTGAATTAAAGTTAAGTGTAAGCTAAAATGATTGGTATCCAGTCATATATTTACCAATTTTTGTCTTCTGTCAAATTGAAAAAGATAATTTACTAAATAAATTTTGGAGGTCTCTGGAGTTAGCAACCAAACCTTCACAGATTTTTCTACTCAACTTGTGCTTCTCATCTTCATTCAAATATAACTTTCTTCCTTTTCTTCTTGAAGACAATAGAAATATATTTGACAGATATAAAGTTAAAAGGTGACCTTCCAAGGATCAAAGATATATGTTGCATAAGCCTGACTCTCTGTTTAAAGAAAGGTGTCCTTGTGTGCTTACTTATGTAAAAAGTATTCACGTCTGAGGAAGACAAGGAGCAGTCAAGAAGAGGGCATGGAGTTGGCAAACAAAATGCTTAAGTAAACAAGTAGAAAACATTTTTTTTTCTCTGGTGCCTCTGAGTCTGTCAAAGTCAAGAATAAATGACAGAATTACTCAAGGATTCATTTATTTGTGTTAATCATAGTGTTACTGTAACAACAGGAAATACCCACCTTTTTCCCCTCCCTACTTCTAATACGTGCTCCTTAAAAGCTATCTGCATTTATGCTAGATGACTGTTAGGGATACCAACAAATAAATTAACAATGCTTATCATTTTGTTGTGGCCAATAAGAACAGTGTTGTGATATTTTCAGCCAAGTTTAAGGAGTTCTTAGTTTCCGATTGAAAAACAAAATTAAATTAACCAATAATTTATGGATGGTTCCATTTTTCTCAGTTCTGACTGTGCCTTGCCAGAATATTGGAGGAGTCTCACTTATCTATTTATCAAGCCAGTTCCAAATGTGGTGTTCCACTAGTCTAATGAGACATTTATTGTGTTTGATTACCATTCTGTGTTATAGCATTTGCACTGTTAAATGCATCTGAATAGTCTCAGTCCAAAAATGGCACTTAAATTGAAGTATTTCTTTTCATTCTTTTGACAAGGAATTATTTGTGAAAATGCAGAAGATATGCCGTAGTAGTTAGAGTTAATATTAAGTGGTGAATACCTACCAATAAAGACTTAATTAAAGACAATACTATAGCTGTAGGTCATTACTGTAATTACACTGCTGACTATGTTATTGTACTTGGTTATAGTTGGAGATTATCTCCCTGCTGGATTTGAATTTGCTAAGGCAGCTCATCAAACTGTATATTTCAATTTACGTAAGCTTTAAATACACATTTTCTGCAGCAATGCTCTTTTCTGATATATAGATTATAGTTGAAGGCATAATTCATCACAAATTTGTATTGGGCTTCCCCCGGAGTACACTGATTTGTGGAGGTGTGGAGTGACTGTTTTTAGCCCTTGATGTGCTACTGAATTGTTTATGAATGCATTCTAGAAGTCAGAAAAAAATGCCACAAAAACAAATTGCCCTCCCATATCATTTTGAGCCAATCTTTCATAGTCACATTATTTATGGCGAATGTGAGGAATATCTGTATTGAGCTTTCCTTAAAAATATTTGTAAGTGTATTAAAAGCAATGCATGTGCATTGTTTAGTAGGGAAACATTCAGACAATGAATGTTTGTATATAGAAACAGCTACATTTATATGTCACTGAAAAACAAGTTTACAGAAGAGACTGGATAAACTAGCTAATAATTTAAATTAAGGTATTTCCATGCAATTCTGCTGATACTATTCTATGTATTCATTTATTATGTTAATATGCTATCATAATCTAAATCATTAGGATTAGTCCAGCAATTTGCATGTGATAAAAAAGCCATAATGGAATGAAGTAGTTTCTATCTTTCCATATACTGTGAATGTATGAGAATTTGTGTGTGTGTGTGTTTGTGTGTGTGTATTCAACCTGAGGCCTTCTATGTAAACCTGAGGCATTCCAAAATTCATCTTAACATGAAGATTGCCTGAGAATTTGGGAAACTGAAAGGGACAACAGATGGGTAAATGATAAATAAGACCAATTTAGGATTTCTTTGAAATCAAAGTATGCTGCTGCATTCTTAGAATATGTAGCTATACACAGGGCTATCTCTAAAGATCACCTGAAAGCTTCAGCTGATCCAGAATGTAGTGGTGTGGGCAGTGATAGTAAGCCCATGTCAAACCTCTATTTTGCAATTTCCACTGGTTACCAGTTTGCTTCATGATTCATGGTGCTGGTCACAACTTCTGTGTGGACCAACATAAGCAGATGACATGGCTCCGCAATCAACACATACTGTGGAAATTTCACACTGGACTTCAAGCATCTTGCAGTGTATGTCTCTCCATTCTTCTTCCGTACTCTGGGTCCTTGGTTTCCAAATGAGATGCAAAAGTTTCCAAAGTCTGTGTTGTTTGGGAGATCCATGTCATCTGCTGGTGTTGGTCCACTGTGCTTCATTAAGTCCAGGGTCAACACAGCCATCTACCAGGAGATTTTGGAGCACTTCTTGCTTCTTTCCACAGACGAGCTTTATGGGGATGCTGACTTCATTTTCCAGGAGGACCTGGCACCTGCCCATACTGCCAAAAGCACCAAAACCTGGTTCAATGACTGTGGGATTACTGTGCTTGATTGGCCACCAAACTCGCCTGACCTGAACTCCATAGAGAATCTATAGGGCATTGCCAAGAGAAAGATGAGAGACATGAGACTGAACAATGCAGAAGAGCTGAAGGCCGCTATTGAAGCATCCTGGTCTTCCAGAATACCTCAGCAGTATCACAGGCTGATAGCTTCCATGCTATGCCACATTGAGGCAATAATTGCTGCAAAAGGGGGCCAAATCAAGTACTGAGTACATATGCATGCTTATTCTTTTCAGGGGTCTGATATTGTTCTATGTACAATCCTTGTTTTATTGATTACAGCTAATATTCTAATTTTCTGAGATGGTGGATTTGGGGTTTTCATGAGCTGTACCCTATAATCATCACAATTACAACAAATCACAGCTTGAACTATCTTGGTTGCAATATAATGAGTCTCTCTCATATATTAAGTTTCACCTTTTAAGCTGCATTACTGAAATAAATGAACTTTTGCACGGTATTCTATTTTTTTGAGTTTTACCTGTATAAGCAGAGAATGTGTATGAGTTCTCATTAGCAAGTCATATGTAAGCAAAGCATGATCTTCTTTGCTACAGCTTCCATAAGGCGAGACTGGGGCAATCTTAATCCCTTGGTTGAGTCAGATCTCTAGAATTGATCTTCTCTTTGTCCAGTTGAATAATTCTCTTCTTTTTCCTATTCTGGTGCTACAAATGCTTTCTTCATGAAATATCCTCATCTCTACATCTTTGGTCTCACTTCCTTGCTTGGATTTGTATTTCTCCCTGCTGTAGCAGAAATTCCCAAAATTTAAAAGAAGAAGCATGAGGTGGCCGAGAAGAAATAGCACAATTATTATAAATTCTGTTTTGTAAGAATATTTTGACTTTTCGAAGACTCTGTGCATCAGTAGTCTAAAATATCAATGTGCCTGCCCATGCTGTTGATTCTTGGCTGTGGTCTTGAACCCCAGACATCATTTAATCAATTCCCCTCCTCATGTAAGAAATCTTCTTGTCACCGTGTGCCAATATAAGCAGATTGGTTTATGCATATCTGTGCGCTTCATGGTTTCTGGCACTGAGATTATTAGTGTGGTTGAAATCACAGCAGGTTGGATTAAAAAAGCAGTCCTTTTTCTCAGCTGGGATTTCAGCAAAGAGACAATGTTTATAATTTTTTTCCAGTAGAAAATTGATTGCAACTAAGAGGATACTTGGCCTGAAAGCAGAGAATTATTGTATCATATGATTAAATGAAAGCTTACCTTGTTATAAGGTAACTAGACATATCCCAATAGAATTGAGACAATGTTTGATTAAGCCAGATTTTCCTACTTTACATTCAAGGAACAAATTAAAGAATAATTGAGATCCTTTTCAGATCCTTTAGAAGCTGAATATATAAAGCTTCAGCTCCAGGTGGCAAAGCAATTAGTTGATGAATAAAATGAACAGTACTATCATTTGTCAGATGTTGAAATTCTGCAGACCAGATAAGTTAATGTGTTTCTTAAGCCAAATAAACTGTGAGGTAGCAAACAATGAATTCCTCTGATAAAGGGAAGCAATGTGAAATTTGCCCTGAAACCATTTAACCAAAAAAACCTGCTCACCAAATTAATGGTTTGATAACTTAAAACAGGTTTGTCATATTAAAGCAGAAATTCTTAATAATAACAACAACAACAACAACAACAACAACAATAATAATAATAATTTATTAGATTTTTAGGTTAAATAATTTTAAAGTCATTTTAAAGTATTATTGATATGTCTCCTAAATTCCCACCATATTATAAAGCAATTATCCCCAACCTGGTACACAGTGCATGGTCTCATACATCAGCTACTGCTGCAATTCTACTCTTTAAATTAATCCTTCCTGATGGGACTATGGTTCCATCCAACTGGAGTGTTTGTGGTTGAAGAAAAATAGTATTCTCTGGAGTATAAGATGCACCTTAGTTTTGGGAGCGGAAAATAGGGAAAAGAATCTGCTCATCAGGTATTCATCTGGCTGGTGTCCTTAGTCTGGTCAGCTTCAGCACATTATTTTATCCCCTGATTAGAGCTTTAAAAAAACTTTATTTGGAGAGAGTAACAATGAAAGAGCTTGCAAGCCAGTAAGAGCTGGGAACATCATTAGCACCTGGAAAGAAATATTTGGAGCAAGTAGAGCAATGGAAAAAACCCTGCAAAGACTTAGGGCTTGGAAAACATTCTTCGCAGAGTATCAATGAAAGAGCTTGCAAGCGAGTAAGAGCTGGGAACATCGTTAGCACTTGGTTAGGGCTACAAATAAATATTTGGAGCAAGTAAAACAATGGAAAAACCACCTTACAAAGACAGGGTTTGGAAAACATTATTTGCAGAGAGTAACAATGAAAGAGCTTGCAAGCAAGTAAGCACCTGGTTAGGGTTGGAAAGATGTATTCATATATACATATTCAGAGCAAGTTAGAACAATGAAAAAACTCCTGCAAAGACTTAGGGACTGGAAAGCATGCTTTGCACAGAGAAACAATGAAAGAGCCTGCAAGGTAAGAGCTGGGCAGATTGTTAGCAGCTAGTTAGGGCTGGGGGGGAGGGAAGAAGCTACATTCAGAGTATAAGACACACCTGAATTTTCAGCTTCTTTTAGGGAGGAAGAAAGGTGTGGGTTTTTTTTCTCCACCTTAACAAAACATACATAAATAAAAACACACCAACAATTAAGCTAAACAAGGCCGAAATAGCGCTATCCTAGTATATACAGTGATCCCTCGATTTTCGCGATCTCGATCTTTGTGAAACGCTATATCGCGATTTTTCCCACCTGATGACGTCACTCTCTTCCTTCCTTTCTCATCTTTCTTTCTCTCTCTCTTTCTCTATCTTGCTTCTTCCTCTCTCACTCATCTCTTCCTTTCTCACTTCTCTCTCTTCCTCCCTCTCTCATCTCTTTCTTTCCTTCTCTCTCTTTCTCTATCTCTCCCCCTCTTGCTGGCGGGCAGCGGGCGGCGGGCGAGCGGGGGCAGCAGCGAGGAGCCGGGCTTTACCCTTTGCGTGGGTGGTGGGGAAACCCCGATCTTCGTCTGCTCGCTGCTGCTGCAGCAGCAGTGAGCAGATGAAGATCAGGGTTCCCCCGCCTCCCATGCAAAGGGGAAAGCCCGATTCGGCTCCTCGCTGCTGCCGCCGAGCAGATCAGCTGCTGGGCGGCTGCAGCAGCAGCGAGCAGACAAAGATCCGGGTTTCCCCGCCACCCACGCAAAGGGGAAAGCCCGATTCGACTCCTCGCTGCTGCCGCCGAGCAGATCAGCTGCTGGGCGGCCGCAGCAGCAGCGAGCAGACGAAGATCCGGGTTTCCCCGCTGCCCACGCAAACTCCACCATCTGCGCATGCGCGGCCATGGAAAAAGGGCGCACATGCGCAGATGGTGTTTTTACTTCCGCAACCCTACATCGCGAAAAATCGATTATCGCGAGGGGTCTTGGAACGGAACCCTCGCGATAATCGAGGGATCACTGTACTGTGTTTTTATTTATGTATGTTTTGTTAAAGTGGAGAAAAAAACCCCAACCATTATTCCCCCCAAATAAGATATCAATATGTGCATTTTTGATACATCTTGGGTCATGCATTTATTTATGAAGTGATACTATGTCCTGATTCACTTTCAGGTTTTGTTTTATTTACCCAAATAATTAGAGGGGGAGGAAAGAGGAAAGGGAAGGGGAGGAGTAGGAGGAAGAAGAAGAAACATAGAAACATAGAAGACTGACGGCAGAAAAAGACCTCATGGTCCATCTAGTCTGCCCTTATACTATTTCCTGTATTTTATCTTCGGATGGATATATGTTTATCCCAGGCATGTTTAAATTCAGTTACTGTGGATTTACCAACCACGTCAGCTGGAAGTTTGTTCCAAGCATCTACTACTCTTTCAGTAAAATAATATTTTCTCACGTTGCTTCTGATCTTTCCCCCAACTAACCTCAGATTGTGCCCCCTTGTTCTTATGTTCACTTTCCTATTAAAAACACTTCACACGTTCCAATGACTTGCTTCCACAACAGATTTATCCAGAGATTCCACTACTGTTTTTCTCGTACTACTTGGAAAATACATAGAAGTAATTGCAATTACATATTCAATTTTTATTTAAGAGATTTATATTTGGCTTCCAGCCTCTGACACCTAGTCTGATTCTGATTGGAATCCCTAAAGAGGGATGTCAGCAGTGAAACTTAATAGCATCCTCCTGTCCTTATCCAATCAGAGATACCGTAGGTCAGCACTGTTCACGAGAACAGATTCAAGCATAGTTGAATCTATAGTTGAATGAGTTCTATACTAGAATTGGCAGTGATAGGTAGCCTCTGCATTTGGACCAGGGCTGGGCTGCTTCTGTGAACTGGTAGCACCAGAGGTAGGAGGTCCTGCCTACTGCCTGGGACACTTCTGTACATGGGCAGAAGCATTGTGTGCATGCACAAACCGGTAGCAACAGGCTTTAGGACCCGCTACTGACTTGAGCTACTTTTATAAGATGATTAATTTCATCTAGCTTCTGCTGTTTACCATGGGGATTTGCTCTCTTCTCTCCCCCCTCCCTCCCTCCCTCCCTCCCTCCCTCCCTCTATACACACCATGGCAAATATATTTTATTTTATTTTAAATTTAATTTAATTTATTAGATTTGTATGCCGCCCCTCTCCGTGGACTCAGAGCGGCTCACAACAAAATAATACAGTATAACAAATCTAATATTAAAAAACATTTAAAACCCAACATTAAAACCATGCAACACATATGCCTGGGGGTATCTTAATTCCCCCATGCCTGGCAACATAGGTGGGTCTTTAGCAATTTACGAAAGGCAAGGAGGGTGGGGGCAGTTCTAATCTCTGGGGGGAGTTGATTCCAAAAGACCGGGGCCGCCACAGAGAAGGCTCTCCCCCTGGGGCCCGCCAACTGACATTGTTTAGTTGATGGGACCCGGAGAAGGCCAACTCTGTGGGACCTACTTGGTCGCTGGGATTCATGCGGCAGAAGACGGTTCCGGAGGTATTCTTTACTACATATTTTATTTGTAGCAAAGCTAAATAAAAAAGTCCATCTATATGCCTTTAATTAGGAAAAAAACTATTTTTTGGATAGAATACGAGCCAGAATTAACAAAAAGAACCTTTACATTCCAGCAAATTCTAGTTTATTCTAAAGCTGTCACCTGTGGAAATAAATAAAAAAACCTCAGTTGGAAACATGACTGAAAGATCTTAATTGTCCTACATAATTCATTTTTATCTTGCTAAACAAGCATGTAGTAGCATGTGGAAAGAATTAGGTATTTGTTTTTACAATAGTGGGTATCGCTACAAAAGAAAAGAAGTAGGCTGCAAACTTATATACTGTAAAGATCAGGATGCTTAAGCCCAATGGTTAAATATTAGAAAACAGGTGGCTTGTACTACGTGCAATAATTTTAGTTCCATGTTAGGTTTTTTATTCTTCCTTTCTGTTTAAGGTGTGTTCCCAAAATGGCTAACAAAGAGAGAACAGTGTAATACAAACTAATTAAAAGCCAATAGAAAACACAACTCACATAGTAAAACGATTATGTACACAAAATTTAACACACATATTTTAGAATAATCCAAAGAGTGCATGATTTAATGAAATATAAACTATATAAACTGCCATTCATTTATCTTGAAATCTCCCTAATTGTCTCAATCCCCCTATAGCTCTCTCACTATTGGGGGTAAAATATCTTAAATAATGCATCACGCGAATTAACAAATAATATCAGTGATATAAAGCAACTAAAAAAGAGAAAGAGAGAACAATATCCTCATTGTGAATGGACTGATGCAGCGAGAATTCACAATGACCTGTGCAGTTGACTAATCCCAAAGCAATTGGTTGGTTAATGCTTTTAGCTCTATTGAGTTCCTCCATGGAGAACTTCACTTGAAATGATGAATGCCTATTACATAGAGGCGTAGCTGCAGCTCAGTTGGACCCAGATTGGAGGGACAGGATTGCCTGTGTGGGAGACAATTGGAAAGTGTTCTCCTTTGGGAATGCAGGTGATGGTTCCTTCTTGACTCCTATTCATTTTCACTGGGTTTCTACAGGAAACGTTCTGGGAGTAATTGCACTTTTTCAGTGCAGAGCTGAGGAAAAAAACAACTTATGTTTGTATGTATGTGCTGGCATTCTCTTTCTCTGTTCTGAAGAAAAAAAAATCTTTATAATTTTCCCCTCCTCCCTTTAATCTGAGGCTAAAATGCACTTCAGGGCCCTGAACCATAAGCATGCTTCATCTGTCTCGTATAATATGTGCCTTATTTTGCCTGATCCCAGATCATCTGCAGTGGCAATGGGATTAACACAATTTGACCTTCATGGCTATGGAGGAACCATTGTGATGTCTCGGGTCAATAATTATGTGAACTTGGGTAGATTTGCTTGATGCACCATAACGCTTCTTTCTAGGCCATTCAGTGGCTTTTGAGTTCTGCTTGCTAACAATTTTACCTTATAAAAGTCGGCATCTATTATCCTCTAGTTTTGAGATTTTCAAACTTTGTCACAATAAATTAGTTAACTCAGATTGAAGGAACGGTTGTTGGAACCACCTCACATGTAACTAAAACAAAAGGACAGATTGTCCTGAATGGTCCAGCCTTGGGTTCATTCCCTTGTCTACCATCCAAACAGGGGAGGCAAAAAAGGAGTCCCATGGAAACTGACCCAGCAAGATACAGAGATGGTCTGACACATTTGATCTCTGAACCTTAATCAAGGGGAACTTCTTATGATACTAACAAATATATCAATAAATGAAACAATGGGCCATTTTCTGCCCTTCGATAGACTACAAACTTGCTGCCTTACTCAAGGACTAATGTTGAACCTACCAATGACTTTCCTGTCTCACTTGTGAAAAAATTGTCTGTGGCACTGAGATTATATGCAGAAATTGGCTATATAGCAGTCCCACACTGCATTGACTCAAAGTGTATAAATTAGGTCCCCCACCCAAGCGTACACTAGAAATGAAGAAGGGGATATTTTTTTATTTTTTTATTTTTTTCAGTCTTGCTTAAGAAGGAAATCCACATCACTCTTGATTTCCAGAAAAATAATCTTTTCCAATCCCTCCCATTCTACGATTAAAACAGAGCTAGCATTGACATTAGGATACCAGAATGTCTACACGTTTATGGAGCTTGCAAGTTTCTGAGAACCAGTCATTATTCACTTTTCCAGGCAGGATAAAAATCCAATAAATAATAACAATAACAACAACAACAATCAATTCTTCATTGTGAGCTTATATCTCCTTGTCTCCACTCAGTTTCACATCAAAATGAATATCCCTTTCTCATTCAAGCACGTACCACTTGCAAATAAACATTAACAGAAGAAGTTTAAATTGCCAATGTTCATGTTATCAGTATGGCAGCATGCTTCCATTACCGGTAAATATTAGGTTGATAAGATAGAAATTCATAGTTTGGCCCTTTTTAGTTGTTACACCATCACCCTACTCCACCCTACTTTAGCAGATTCCCATGGCTATGAAAGATAGGGTGAAACATTTCATATTATATTACATATTCAACAGGTATATTTATTGCTATGAAATAGGATTTCCCCATTTAATAAAAAGTTCAAAACTGGAACAAAACAATTGTAGGACAACTGCACAGGTGCTGCAAAGGTGAGGTGTAGGGCATAGTTGATGCATTAAGTAGGGGACGTGACAGAAAGCTCAAGGATCTGAGGGATAGAAGTCAAGCAGCAGGATCAAGATAATAAAGGCAGAATACAAACAAACAAACAAAAAAACAAACAAGGTCCATTCCTGTAGTCTTCCCATATTCATACTGTAGAATGCTGATGTCAGCCATCCCAACTTGATCAGTTAGAAAAGAAAAACTCTCTGACCCATTATTAGTGTAAGTATACTTTACTAAAGTCAAGTTACAGAAGAAGCAAAGCCAGAACTAGGATTTTCATGCTCAAAGCGTATGGTTAATATTCCCTTGTTCTCATCTTCCTGCCACTTATCAATGAGTGTCCAATTAGGTGCAAACAAATTGTTTGGGTAGCAGTCCCTGTCTTTGTGGGCTGGATGGTTCTGCATTCTACAATGTGACATTGGAATGACTGGCAACTCTTATGGGACAGTCCGATGCTTAGGATTTTCATTCTTCTCGTGCTAACCCCTCCTTATGACAACCCACAGCTCTCCATCCCTGTTTAGCATGACAGACTGATGGCAGTAAATGCACAGCATAGCAGGATGGAAGTCCTGGCTGCAGACAACTGTCTTTGAGTTCTGTGATTCTGAAAATGGGCCATTAAAAAAACCCACAATGGCACTAAACTAATTAGAAATGTGACTAGTTATTAAAATGAAAAACTCCTCAGGAGCAGCCAGAAGTACCCAATGTGCCTTCCACTTGAGGTAAAGACAATTTGATGCAGCACATTTGAATGATGCAAAGGAAGGGAAATAATTTAATTGCATATGGCTCAGCATTTGTATTTCCAAAGAGGCTCATAGTGTATTAAATCTTGAACTGAATTTATCATGTGCAGATCACATGTGCATGGACAAAACCAGTCTACAAATCATTCAGTACATTCAGAAACAATGCTGTGAGAAGCAGCTCTTGTTTTCATTTGTATATACAAAAACTGTGACATGTTGGGTAGGCAGACTTTAAACATAGGGGATTAACTTTGAATTTTGTTCCACACCCTGAGATTCACCATTGGAATATAAGACCCTAGTTAGAGTTAAAGAATAAACCACATTATGGCTTTGCAGGGTATATGCACCAGTCTGCTCTAAAACTGGTTCTAAAACTTTATACAAGAACAAGACATAAAAACAAGAACTTTCCAAAAATTTACGAATGGTGTTATATGTATGGTATACCTTTATACTATGGAGTGCAGTTTCAGGGCTAATTTATTTAGATATATTGCATGGTACCTTGACTGTTTGGCTTCAACCATAATTTAGAAACCTCAGTGGTTGGGTTTCACAACATGCCATACTAATTCCATACCCTACTAATACATTGCTTGTGTCATAAAGAGGCAAACCATTTTCAGCTCAAATTCACTTATTCTAAATATACAGTACAGCAGCATACCGCAATACCACAACATAGAACACCCAAAAGACCCTTTAAGATTTTTCAAAATTGTGCTTTCATCTCATCATGCAATGTCCTATTTGAATCCATTTTAAATCCTTCCTATGCCACAACTTTACTGTCTTCTTCCCTTGACTCATTGGAAGGGGAAAATGAAACTCAATAGTTTTCAGAAACCAGTTATAAGTAACTTCCACTTCAACATGGCATATCTTTGTTCCCGAGTCTAGATAGTTTTGGGGCTTTTCTTCAATGGCCATGTTAATATGCTCTCCTCCAGTCTTCCTACAGGGAGAAATATAATAACAGTTCAGTAACAAAACCGGTGATTGGTTCTGTTTTTATTGCTTTAGTATAGAACACTTTAAATAAGTTATAGGTGGATTCCCTTGGCTTCTCTGCTCTATCCACTGACTAATTAATTAATTGGACTTGTATGCCGCCCCTCTCCGTGGACTTGGGGTGGCTCACAGCATATACCAAAAACATAACAATACAGTTTATCCAATTAATATACTAAAAAGATTCTTAAAATTTCTAACTTTAAGACATTCATTTGCATTCATTCAATACTCACACTAATGATTTGTTATCTGCTGGTGAGGTGTCACTGTCTTTCACTGTCAGACGCTATGTTTCATGGCAGGAAAGGGTGAGGCTTGGAAGAGAGTACACGGGGAGTCACGATGCTATTCAAAAATAACTTGACTGACAAGTCATAAGTGTGGAGGAAAGATTGCAAGAAGCAGTGAGAGTGCAGTCTCCCATATTACTTCTGCCTGTCCTCCACGGGCGTGTAGGAAGGTGGCATAGTGAAGTAGGAAGGTGTAATAGCTTAAAAGGTCAGAGTTGATGGCAAATAGATATGGTTGGTGTCGATAAGTAGGTAAATGGCATAGGGGTTTGCAAGATTAAATCACACTCTCAGAGTAATAAAAAACCTTTAAAAATACAGCCATATGAAACCTTACCCTTTAATATGTTACTTGGTGACAAAACCAGTAACATATACCTGGCAGAGCCTGGTTCTTTTTCCTGATTTAAATCAATCTTTTGTGAAGCACAGGACTAACTTTTAGTCTTGTATGTCTTATAAGACTAGTACAACTTTTATTGTTGTACACCACCCTGAGTCCATCAGGAGAGGGGTGGCTTATAAACAAACAAAACAAACAAACAAATACATATCTCTGAAGAGACCACTCATAAATGCAAGTCCAGCAAGCTTTTAAGAGAATAGTAAACCTGTATTTTAAAAAAATGTTTTATACCGGTATTCTTTTTGAAGTGAATTAAACCCTTTATACAAGACCCTCTTAGAACACCTTAAACCTATTTTGGAAAATGCCACTCAGGCATTTAACACAGGCAGGCAGAAGCAAACAAACAAACAAACAAACAAATAAACAACACACATACGCGCGCGCGCGAGCACACACACACACACAAAACAGTCCCATGCTAACTTATAAAAGAATGCATTGCAACTGGAGGGAGGGAGAGTGCCCCAAGCAGCTAATAAGCGCTATTCAAATCCCAATCTCTGTTTATGTCAGTAAAAGTATTGTTGGTGAAGGCTGCCAGATTGTGTCAGAAACTTTGTTGGAAGAAATGGGAAACCTCTACTAGAAATAAAGATGCCTTTAATTTATTGTGAGCTGGGGACAGGCAATATCACGAAGACGTGGCATTTAGAAATTGCTCATTAGCCATGTTGAAGTGAGCAGGATGTGAGGATGAGTCCATTGTCAGGTTGACCAACAGCACTGAACGAGAAATACCAATCACCCAACTTTGAACAAATCCAGCTTCTAATCTTGTATGGTCATTTTTGCTAAGGATGGGAGTGCCTCCCCACAAGACTTTTATTCTTCACGGCTTTCCTCATAAAATGACAGCTATCCAGATTTTTAATTTGTTTTTTTAAAAATGCTTATATCACTGTAATAGCAGTTTTGCATTTATTAATTGCCAGGTGCTTGCTGATTGCTAATTGAGAAGTTCTGTTGTGACAAAGACATGATGTAGATCAGTGCCGGTACTGTCTTTTATTTATTTATTTTGTCAAGTGTTGCTGCAGAGAGTAAAGGACCTGGAAAGTCTCTTCAGGGTCCTTGCTGTAGAATCGATGGTCCATATTTTCCTCCATCCCCATTCTGCTGCCTAAGGCTCTCACTCCACTTCTCTCTCTTTTTCTCTTGCTGCTCTTTCTCTCTGTTGCTTCTCCACTGAAGCCACACGGGAGCAGTGTGGGCTTGCCTTTGAGAAAGGATGCCTCTCTTTTTTCTCTCCCCCCTTCCTCCATCAGTGACTGAACTTATCTGTCAAAAGGTGTCTCAGTCTGAGATAAAAGGACCAAAAGTGATGACAAGGAGAATATTTCACAGAATACCCATCATTCACCTGGCAAATGCCCTTTTGTAAGAAACCAGGTAGTTGGTAAAGGCCAGTCAGAAAATCCTCTTCTGTTGAATGAACTAATGGACGAAACTGTCATTTACTACTTCTAGGACTGGATAATGCAGATTCCCTCCCACCCCCAAAAAAAACCTGGAAAGGAAAGAAGATATCATGATGAGACCATTAGCCCTAATCAGATTGAAAACTGAAATTGCTTCTGTTTTCTTGTTCTATCTTCAAAATTTGATGAGCTGATTTTCAACTGTGAATACCAAGAATTGGGAAGTAGGCGAGTTGTTAGCGGTTCAACTATTTAGTATTCAGGATTGATCTGTAGAGCACCCCCCACGGCCCCCCCTCTACTGGTCAAAATTGTACCTAGGTTTTGGGTTTTAATGTATCTATGTATTTTAATATATAAAAATGCTACCTGTGTCTAGAAAAATCTAGGCCAGTCAAAATTTTCTTAGCTGGCTCCACCAAGCAGAAATATGATGAAGTGGCATGATCTAGGTGAAATGACATTTAATCTGGGATAACATGCAATGGTTATGTAAACTTTTTCTAACTAGCTTCAGAGAACAATTGTGTAACCACTCTCTTTTCCTACCTCTCTCAGACATAAGATTGCATCCATTTCATTTCATTTTATTGGATTTGTATGCCGCCCCTCTCCGTAGACTCGGGGCGGCTAACAACAGTGATAAAAACAACATGCGACAATCCAATACTAAAGAAGCTAAAAACCCTTATTTTAAAACCAATCATACATACAAACGTACCATACATAAATTGTGGAAGCCTAGGGGGAAAGAATATCTTAATTCTCCTATGCCTGACGACAGAGGTGGGTTTTAAGAAGCTTGCCAAAGGCAAGAAGGGTGGGGGCTATTCTAATCTCTGGGGGGAGTTGGTTCCAGAGGGCCGGGGCCACCACAGAGAAGGCTCTTCCCCTGGGTCCCGCCAGTATTGTTCCTTTGCTGATGAAAAATATTTGATTCAAGGGGGTGTTATTCACTAGCATAGTAAAGGAGGAGAATTTTCTTAATTTCCAGTCCCTCCTTCAGCTCTCATGACTAAATTCCATGTTGTCCAAAGAGTTTTGCAGTCCTTATGCATATGCATGTTTAAGAGAAATAACTGGCTAAACTTGCTTCTCTTCCTATTTGACTAATGAAAGTTTTTCTGGATCAAAGAGCATCCTCTCACTGGAGAGAGCTCCCTTAATATCCATTTGAAAGGCAGCATAGGCTATGTATGATGTACTCCTAAAGATAATTTCAACCCAGTCTAGAACAATATCTATTCATCCGTTATCTACATTTTCAGTTTTATGACTTTAAATGTTTTGCTAAAGTGCAAAATGGATTTTTTTTTCAAAATATGTTCATTCATTAGTGGTTGAAACAAATAAAATCAAATCCAGGCAGTGATGTTTATCTTAATGGTAGTGGCAAGTTACAAAACAGTTGCTAAGTATGAAGAGATTCTTGCACCAATGAGTTATTAATTTTTAAAAAATAATGTATTAGATTTGTATCTCATCTTTTCTTTGTGAGCTCAAGGTTGCATCTATGGTATCCCCTGTTCCCCAGTTTGCTTCAGTTCTTTGAGGGTTGGGCCAAGAGAAAGGCTAGATGGTCAGAAAGTAACTTTCCCCAAATCTGCCAAATGAGCCAAGGATAGACTTCAGTTTGGATTTCTCTCATTCAGGTCAAGCTTGTAATTATAAAGCCATTGACTCTGGGCCATGATTCAAATTTGGAATTTCTAACAAGTAGTGATGGGCGAACCCAATGAAATTTGGGTTCGGTGGATTTGGGCGGACTTTACAAAAAATTTGGGTGACGTCACCGAACCTGAACCCGAACACTCCGTGATGTCAAAATTGTGGGATTTCCCAGCTCCTTTTGCTGAAAGGACCTCCATTTACTTGCTTTGGAGAGAGTCTGGAAACATAGTTAATTCCATAGCGCAATTGTTAGCTCTCTCGACTTTGAATCTAGCGATCGGGGTTCATCATCATCATCATCATCATTATTTATTAATTATTTCCATGGGCACATAGGGAAGGTTCCCTTTTGCCCCCCAAGAGCTGGAGGGTCTTTTTAATGCTTTCTTTTTTCCCCCACTAAGAAAGGATTAAAAGGCCCCAAACCTCTTTTATTATATAAGGAAGCATGATGATGATGATAATGATACTACTACTACTACTACTACTACTACTACTACTACTACTACTAAATAATTAAATAAAAATTATTTTTTTTAAAAAAAGGTGGTTCCACCGGGATTTGAACCCCGATCGCTAGATTCAAAGTCGAGAGAGCTAGCCATTACACTATGGAAATAACTATGTTTCCAGCCTCTCTTTTAAGCAAGTAAAGGGAGGTCAGGAAGAAGTATACGTGACGTCAAAACTCCGCCCCCGAAATTCCATCGTGGGGTTTCCCAGGTCCTTTTGCTTGCAGTGTGGCAAGCAAAAGGAGGTGGGGAATGCCACGATGGGATTTCCCACTCTCCTCCTGGGCAGCGGCTTTTCACGTTGTTTGAGGGAACCTCAAACCCGAACCCTGAACCTTGGCATGGATTTTAAAAAAAATTCGGGTTCGGGTCCGGCATACCGAACATCGCAAAATTCGGTACGGACCCGAATTGTGCGAGTTTGGTTCGCCCAACACTACTAATAAGTTGTAGTTAATCTACATTACTTTGGTTCACTTAAAATGTCAGTGACAGAAAATTCTGGGAAGCAGAGATATTTCCTCATATTGATTTTTTTGAATATTTAGGTTTTAGTGTCAGATTTTCATCTATCTATCTATCTATCTATCTATCTATCTATCTATCTATCTATCTATCTATCTATCTATCTATCTATCTATCCACCCATCCATCCATCCATCCATCCATCCATCCATCCATCCATCCATCCATCCATCCATCCATCTATCTATCTCTATCCATCCATCCATCCATCCATCTACTTACTTACTTACTTTATAATATAGAGTCTAACCTTTTTATTGTATGTGCAGGACAGTAAACCATTGTTGATACCTGATAATGATGCCGTTTATTATACTGAAAGCAAGTGGATATACTAACAGTAAAGTTAGATCCTATTAGCGACAGAAACAGCTTTTCTTTTTTTAATAGGAGTCCTACTTTTAAAAATACATTACAATACCATTACAATAAAAATAAACTCTTAATGAATCACAGGTTTTGACTGAGGTGTGAGCATCAATAACTAAATATGACTCAGCTGAAAAACTGAGCAGGGCAAGCAGTTCCTTGACATGCAGGAAAGATATTAACGCCGGCTGACTCACCGGCCCCACGGCGATGTTGCTGAAGGGCCGGGCAGACTCGGACCCTTCAGATGGCGGCCGCCATCTTGTTTTCGGCCGAAATCTCGCGAGACGAGATTTCGGCCGGGAATGCCCTGCCCACGTGGCTGGGCATGACGTCGGGTCCGGGCGGGGCCTGCTGGCCCTATTTAAGGGGCAGCAGGCCGGGAAACAGCCTTTTCGCCCGGACCTGGTTGCCTGAGCAGACACTTGTTTGGTGCTGCTCGGCCGCCATTTTGGGTCTCCCTCGTGTTGCGGCCGCCATTTTGTGGCCTACCGAGGGGGCGAAGAGTACTGTATCTTGCCAACGAGGTTTCTTCGAGGCGCGATTGTGCTACTTTACACTTTGCCTGCTGCAAGACTACGTGGCCTGACTCCTCTCGCTTGGGAGCTGCTTCAGCGATCCCCCTCGGGCCCGAGGGGGACTGGTAACCTCCTCCCGGCTGGGAGGAGGGCGCGGTGGGGGGTGTTCAGGGGGGCCCCCGGTTTTGGGAGGTTGCTGTTTGGGAGGCCGGATTCCAGGCCTTTCAGGCCTGCCTGCAAGGGAGGCTTGCCATTAGCAATACAATACCATTAAATACTAATAAATACTGTGTAAATATAATTTTACTGTTGATATTATAATTCAGTAAGGGGTTGAGGGGGTAGCAGGGGCTTCCCCCCCTTTTTTTCTGTTTTCTGGACCCAGACCCTAGGTAGGGCCCTGCGTTGGGGGATTTGTGCCTGCCACTCGTTCCAGGGGTTCGGTCCTAGGTTGTTTTGGTTTTCCAGGAAACCCTGTGATGGCTCCTAAGAAGAGGCCTGCCACTGCTCCTATGGCTCCGCCTGCGGCGCGCCCCAGGAGGGCCCTTAGGCCTTCTGCCCGGGCCCGGGCCAGCAGGGAGGGGAATGCGGGGGTGGTCCCTGACCAGGGGTGTGTGGTATCGTTGCCTCCTGCCCCTCAACCTGATCTTTCTCCTGCTATGTCTTGGGCCAGGGTGTTGGAGCGGCTTGACGAGCTTGAGCAGTGGAGGAGCGGTGCAGTCCCCGGAGCGTCCAGCGATCAAGTGCCCGCGGCGTTGGGGAGAGATCCGGCGGCGGCCCAGGCTGGGCAGCCGGCTCCGTTTGGACGGCAGGCCCCTGCAGGGCCGATGGCGGCTTTCCCTGGCCCCGCACCATTGGGCCCCCCGTGGATGTCTTCAACCCCGTACGGGGCAGGTGAGGCTGCACCACACAACACATCACTGTCCTTTCTTCCTCCCCCCGCCCCGGGTTTTCCCCCGGCGGGGGTCGGGAGTGGGTCTAGCTTTTTTGGGGCCTCCGCGGGCACCTGCGGGCAGGTATGGGCCCCGCCGCTTCCTCCTTCAGGGCCGCAGGCGGCGGGTGCTGCCCCGCTGCCCGGGACGGGCCCTGCGGGGACACCAGCGGTGGCAGGTACAGGGGGGTGGGTTCCCCCGGCCCCTCCTGTCATGCCCCCGCTCCCGGTTCTCCCTTATCCTCACGGGGCGGGAGTTTTTGGTGTGGCGGCCAACTCGATATGGGACCCGTTCGCGTGTATCAAAGCGGGGGCCATACCGTGCGGGTTGCCGTCCACCCCTCTAGGTTGCCACCTTCACCCGTCGGTCAAGGAGGCTATTTGGCGGGGCGAGTACGTGGATCTCTTTTCGCTTTTGAACCGTGAGGTTCCCAAGCAGGAGAAAGAGATTGTCCCGGGGGAGAAAACGAAGAAGACCAAGGTAACGAAATGCTTCAGCTCCTGGCTGTATGCCTTTCTTACCTATGGGTCGGTGGTGATCCAACGGCAGCCGGCTATGGCCTCTGCCATGTTTAAGTATATAGACTTAATTGCCAGGGCCCACTTTGAATATAAGGGCACCATCTGGCGCCATTATGATAAGGGTTTCCGCATGAGGATGGCTGTGGAGCCCAACTTGCCGTGGGATATGGTGGTCCCGGACCTGTGGTTCCGGGCCACGCATATGTCCGGGAAGGAAGGGTGTGAGCGCACGGATAGTGGGCACTTTATGGAGGAGGAGCCCGGCGCGGCTTCGCCGGCCAAGGCGACTCCGGGTGTGGCTGGCAAGGGGGCCTCGCCCGCTTGTCATGAGTTTGCTGCAAAAGGGGCGTGTTTTCGTCCCTTTTGTAAGTACAAGCATGCCTGCGGGAATTGTGGTGGGTCCCATGCGGCTTCAGTCTGTCCCCGCCCCAAGAAAGGGGCGGAGAAGAAGGGCGGGGGTCCAGGAAAACCTCCCCCACCAGCTGGGGGAAAAGGGGCCCAGCCCAATTAATGTTTCTGTGCTTGAGGGTTGGTTGATCGACTACCACCCTCGCCCGAGAGCCGAGTTGCTCTTGAGGGGCTTCTCCGAGGGATTTAGGATCCCTTATGTGGGTATTAGGAGGGCCTTCATGTCCGACAACCTCAGGTCGGTTGTCGGACATGAAGACATTGTACGGGCTAAGATTCGAAAGGAGGTGGCTGAGGGCAGGGTCCTTGGGCCCTTCCCGGAGCCGCCCTTTCCGAATCTTCGTGTGTCCCCCTTAGGTGTGGTCCCCAAAAAGGCGAGTGGTGAATTTAGGTTGATTCACCATTTGTCTTTTCCGAAAGGGGAGTCAGTGAATGACTTCATTCCTGACGAGCTTTGTTCTGTCCGGTACGCATCCTTTGATGCGGCCGTGGCTATGGTTAGGGAGTGTGGGGTGGGAGCCCTTATGGGTAAATGCGACATTAAGTCGGCATTTCGGCTCCTCCCCATTCACCCAGGCGACTTCGAGCTGCTGGGCTTCCATTTCGAAGGTGGGTTTTACGTGGATAGGGCATTGCCGATGGGCTGCTCTATTTCCTGCTCCCTTTTTGAGAGCTTTAGTACCTTCCTCGAGTGGGTGCTCAGGAGGCGGAGTGGCCTGGGGTCCGTCGTTCATTCCCTTGATGATTTCTTGATGGCCGGGCCTGCGCAATCGGAGCAATGCTTTGCTTTGATGCGGGACTTCGAGGCCCTTTGTGCTCAATTGGGGGTGCCTTTAGCCTCCGAGAAGACCGAAGGCCCTGCCACCAGGATTACCTTCCTTGGTATTGAATTGGATTCAGTGGAGCAATCTTCCAGATTGCCCCTGGATAAGTTGATTAAAATCAGGTCCAAGCTTGAGGCGGTCCTGGGCTGCAGGAAGGTTACTCTTCGGCAGCTCCAGGAGTTGGCTGGGATTCTTAATTTTGCCTGTCGGGTAGTGGTGCCTGGTAGGGCTTTTTCTCGCCGGTTGTATGATGCGATGAAGGGGCTAAGTTTGCCCCACCATCGTACCCGCTTATGTGCAGGGGTCAGGGCTGACCTCTGCGTGTGGCGGGAGTTTTTGGAACGTTTTAACGGGTTGTCGTTTTGGCGGCAGGAGCTTCTTTTGGAAGCGGAGCTGCAGCTGTGTTCCGACGCCGCAGGGACTTGCGGTTTTGGGGTAGTGTTAGGTGACCAGTGGTGCTGGTCGGCGTGGCCTCCGGAATGGAGTGCCTGTTCATTGGTTAAGGACTTAACTTTTTTGGAGCTTTTCCCCTTAATAGTGGCCTTAGAGCTCTGGGGGGAGCAGTTCAGGGATAAGACTGTGCATTTTTGGTGTGACAATCTAGCGGTTGTCCATGTTGTGAACAACCTGTCCTCTAAGAGTGATAGGGTGATGCGGCTTGTCCGCCATTTTGTGCACAGGTCCTTGTCTTTGAACGCCTTGTTTTTGGCTAGGCACGTCCCTGGTTTAGATAACGGGGTGGCTGACGCCTTGTCCCGTGGTCAGTTGTCCAGGTTTCGGACCCTGGCCCCGTGGGCCCGAGAGTCGCCGGAGGTGTTTCCAGCCCACCTGTGTAGCCTGGGCGGGTTCTCGAGAGCTGGAGAGACGAGGCCTCCAGGGCGATCGCCTTATCGGTAGCTCCTAGTACCCTGCGGCATATTTGGGTTATGTTAGGCCCGCTGAGGATCCGGGGCAGGGTTTAGGCTAGGTAACCTCTCTGTGTGTGTCCTCTTCCAGGTTCCCAGTCCAGGCAGAAACCGACGGCGCTGCTGTGTGGCCACAGCATGGTCTTCTGGGCCGGCCGCTCGGCAGCCAGAAGTGCCATCGGGACCCAGCTGTCGTTGGGACGGTGGGTCAATGTTGTTTGGATGGGCCGGAGGGGTATGCGGTGGGAGGGCCTCCTACCGACGCTGCTGGGTACGCAGCATCTCAGGGCGGTACCCGGCGCTGCTGGGCGGGCGGCTACCCAGGGTCGCGCCCAGATGGGACTGGGTGGTCGGCAGCCCATAGCCGCACCCAGATGGCTGGTCTTGCACCTCGGTGGCAATGACCTATGCCTGCTTGGCGGTCTACCGTTGATCGTCCAGGCGCGCGAAGACCTGCGGCGGCTTCGCACGTTATGGCCCACCACGCAAGTGGTGTGGTCAGAGATCCTCCCACGGATCGTTTGGAGGGACGCCATTTCCCTTAGGGCCATCCACCGGGTTAGACGTAGGGTGAATAAGGCCGTGGGAAAAACTGTCAAAGAATTAGGGGGGATTGTAGTTGCCCATCCCCTCATCACTGTAGATCGGCCGTGGCTTTACCGGGCCGATGGCGTTCACCTGTCAGAACAGGGGAACGCCATTTTCTTACAGGACCTGCAGAGGTCTCTGCGTGAGCTGGCGCAGATAGTGGGGGGAGTCGGGGGGCCAAGATAGAGATCTGACCCCCGCTCCGTGGCAGGTTAGGGGCGGAAATCTGGGTGGTTTCAGCAACTGCGCGTTCTCCCTTGGGCATCTTTGGGGATGATTGACAGGTTCTCTCCAAGACCATGGTGGGTGCTACCTGCGCACTTGGGGGGAACCTGTCTTTGGGTCCCGCTATTGAAGTCCCAGGGTAGGGGTGAGCCGGCGGGACCCCCCTCATGCGAGTGTATGGCAGGGTCTCAGGTGAGGGAGAGGTCCCTCACCTGGACCAGCATCGATTACGCCCATAGTTGCCCAGGAATGTTGACCTTTTACGTCATTTCCGCCCCGGAAGTGTTTGTTTGACCCTGCAGGTCCATTTGGTTCCGGGTCATAGTTAAGTATGTTGATTATGCAAATTTATGCTAATTCATGCTAATTTAATTAATAAATTATGCAAATTTATTATAATAAAAATGACCCAAGTTTAAATCCAGCTCTTGTGTCCGAGTCGTTACTCCGTCTCTTCTGCAAAAAGCACCAGCAGTGGGTTTAAACTGCTGTGGATATTAGACTGACCCCTTACACTCACAGAAGGCAATTGGTTGCTCTGTGTAACTTCATTGAGCTTGTAATAGAAATTCTCTTTTAACCTTTTTTGGGGGCTGAGAGACTTCTGCTGGTTTGACTGAAGTTGAAGAATTGAGTTTCACACCTGATTTCTGGTCTCAAGATCCTGGAAAGAGGGGCATATAACTAAGGCAGAAGATCAGCAAATAGCCTGAGCCTGCGAAGATGAAGTGAGGAAAGCTAAGGCTCACAATAAACAAAGGCTTACAACAAAAGTAAAAACAACAACAACAACAACAAAAAGCTTCTTCCAACATGTTAAAAACAAGAAAGAAGTCAAGGAAACAATTGGCCCATTGTTAGGAGTAAGTGGCAAGAAGGTGACAAGCAACAGGGAGAAAACAGAACCACTCAACTTGTGTTTTTTGCAACTGTCTTTAAACAAAAGGAAAAAAACAACAACAGTCCAACCTATCAAAAACAGCAGGACAAAAAAACAGATTAGGAACAAAGTTTAAATAGGGAAGAAAATGGTAAGTTAGCACCTGTCTATCCTAGATGCCCACAACTTTACCCTTAGACTCTCCATTGTTGACCTCTCCCGATTCCAAGGGGCGTGCATAAGTGCACCAGTGTGCCTACCGTCCCCTGTCCTAATGTTTCTCTCTTACTAGTATCATGTATATAAACATTGTTATATCTTTGTATACCACCAATACGTACTTGAATAAATGAATGAATGAATGAATGAATGAATGAATGAATAAATAAATAAATAAATGGGACCAAGGTTCTGAAGGAACTGGCACATGAGATCTCAGAACCACTGAACTACTGTATATCTTTCAAAGATGTAAAAAAGATGTTGAGACTCTAAAAGAGCAACAAAGATGATTAGGGGACTGGAGGCTAACATATATGAAGAGCAGCTGCAGGAATAGGGGATGTCTAATTAAATGAAAAGAAAGACTAGGAGTGACATGATAGCAGTGTTCCACTATCTTAGGGATTGCCACAAAGAAGAGAGAATCAAGCTTTTTTTCAAAACTCCTGAGGGTAGAACAAGAAGCAATGCGTAGAAACTAATCAAGGAGCGAAGCAACTTAGAACTAAAGAGACATTTCCTGATAGTTAGAACAATTAATCTGTGGAACAGCTTGCCTCCAGAAGTTGTGAATGCCCCAGCACTGGAAGTTTTAAAGAAAATATTGGATAACCATTTGTCTGAAGTGGTATAGGGTTTCCTGCCTAAGCAGGAGGGCTGGACTAGAAGATCTCCAAGGTCTCTTCCAACTTTGTTATTCTGTTTTTTGGAAATAGTAAGAAAGATCAATGAGGCTTTGCCAGGTTATGATATGAGACCCCACACAACCTGAGGAAAGTATGGAAATATAAGCTAGAAAGTTAGAAAGTTGACAAACGTCCAGGAAGAAATTAAGGACAACCCTTTCCATACTTTTGCCAAGAAAACTGAAGGGATTCATCCAAGTCAGGGGTGTCAAACTCATGGCCTATGGGCCAGATGCATCATGTGCTGCCCCTGACCCCACCTGGTTTAGTGAAGGGGGGAAAAGTCCTGATACATCCTGTGATACCACCATGACACCATGAGTTTAACACCCCTGATCTATATAGATGCCAGAAGCTGAGTTTAACTTAACTATTTTAGAGCTCGTAGTAGAAGCTTGGCATCGCTGTGACAGTATTATTTGAATGGTTGCAGCTAGGAAGCTGTGGATGACGAGTGGAATTCTTTTGTTTTCTCTTTCAGCTTTGTCCGATAGCCGATTACTCTTTGTATCAAGCTGACCTTGTTGATTTGTTGGTGTGTATTTTTGTGCCTCACTCAGCATAAAATTCCACATTCCTGATGAAGTGGCAGTAGCCCATGAAAAGCTCATGTGCCCTAATAAATTGGTTATTCTTAAAGGGGCTACAGGATTCATTTCTGGTTGGCTGCAATAGATTGACAGAGTCTCTATTCCTTTAGGAGTTCTATTTTTAAACATTTATTTTTTAAAAAATGTTGATATGCCAAAAGAAAAATAAATAAAATAAAGAGAAGAAAACAGAAAAATCCCCAAAGGTATAATTTTCATAAATGAACACACACACACACACTTGTGTGTCTATATTTAAGTCAGTTAATAATACCAAAAAGGAAATTTTAATATCAAAGCACATTTCAAAACTGGCTTCCAGACAGGATTACTAGTAGTAAAGTATATGTTTGAACATAGAAAAAGGAAATGTTAAGTTTTTCTGGCTATTGCACAATGGATGGAGAATGTTTCAATATTAGCCATAAAAGTACCTACAAAACCAGTTGTGTGGACTACCTGATAATTTCCAAGTCAACTCAAGAGAACATGAACATCTACAAAATCTAATAGATTTCCCAGAGCAAAATTAAAATGGTATATAAATTGCATTTTTGGGCAGTGATCCTTAAATTATAACTCCAAAATTTTTGTGAACAATCATCTACCTATATTGCAGTTTCCCTCCTTTGCCACAATTTTCCAGTGAAAGCCTTTCTGTTTGCAAATTTGGATTTCTGCATAAATGGTAATCTAGTTCATATGATTTAAACCAGAGTTGGTGTGCTATTACAGACCATACAATTCCTACAAATAAAACAAAAGTGAAAGGAGTGCCATTATCTTTCAGATAGATAGACTGTAACACTCTCCAATTTATAAGCTGATTCAAATTTGCTAAGTTCAAAATGGCCCATAAGGGCATGCTTTCAGCAGTCAAATCTCCCCATTTGTCAATCTAAGAGAAAAGTTGCGCATTGTGATATAAACATACATCTTGAAATTTAAAATCTTCCCTGAGTGACATTTTAAGCTTCCTAAGTGATAATATCCACTTTCCAAAACTTCCATGAAATACATTTTAGGGGTAGATTAATACCACATTTAGTATAAATTACCCATGGTGAAACACTCATTTTCAAAGTATTAACTTTACACCAAACACTCAGTTTAAGTGAGGCCCAGGGAATTTATACATAGTAGATGAAGTAGATTGTTCATTCCCTGGTGGTTTGGATTTATATAGCTAATTTGCAAAAAGAGGAAAAAATACAGGAGGCAGTATGAAGTTGTGCAAATGGGGACATGAGATGAGTGTTGTACTTTTGAGTGATTAATGCTACATAGCCACTCACCAACAGCAATGCCCCCTCCCCAATCAATCTGCCCCTTAAAAGCCATGTTATGTTTCTCCAAGCACACTGAAAATGTTTAAAACATGCCAAGATTCTTCAAGTGAGTTGTTATGTTCTTATTTACCTGAGAGCAAATGCACATAAATTCAAAAGGATTTCCTTTCTACTAAATATGGGACAAATTATGCTACATTAATTCAAGCAGTCCCACAAAGCACACATTTAATAAGGCAGCTCGTGAATGGTGGCATTTGCCCCTCAAAGATCTTGATACAGTAGTCCCTCGCTCTATCGCGCTTCACCTGCCGCGGCTTCACTTCATCGCGGGTTTTGAAGTCAGCTTCATTTGAATGATTTTGCCATACAAACAAGCGCTAGAATCCCCCAGCGGGACTCCCAAATGATGAGCGGGGCAGGGACTGAGCTCCGGCGGAGGCCCGTCCCCTCGTTCAATCCCCCTCGCCAGCGCTAGAATCCCCCAGCGGGACTCCCAAATGATGAGCGGGGCGGGGACTGAGCTCCGGCGGAGGCCCGTCCCCTCGTTCAATCCCCCTCACCAGTGCCGAAAGGAAAAAAAAGAAAGGAACGCGACGCGGCGGGGATTTCCAGACTGGGCTCGAGGGCGGAAGAGGAAGTGCTCGAGGGCGGAAGAGAGAGAGAGAAAAAAAGAAACAGCCGGGGCAGCTCACCAGGGACTTTACAGCCGGGGCAAGGCAAAAAACACAACATTTGGCCGAACTGCTGCAAAGAACAGAGTAAGTAGTAGTGGGGGGGGAAGGTTAGCCGGCCGTTGCTCGCCTCCAGGCATCCGGAGCTAGTGGGAAGGAGGATAAATTCCCCATCGCGGATTTCACCTGTCGCGGCAAGGTCTGGAACGTAACTCCCGCGATAGGTGAGGGACTACTGTATTACTATTCCTATAAGACTCTCAGGGAATGTTTGGTGGGTCCCAGGAAACTGCAGGAGTGTTTACATTTTTATTCTATCTGAAAGACCACCTAGAAACCCTGAATTGCAAATGAAAAGAGTGTCACAAGTATCAATAATGCTGGCACCCCATTAATTTAGTATACTGTGTGATAAAAGTATAGACTTCAAAAATGCCCTATGCTAGTGAAAAGACAGAGTGACTTTTCTTTCTTGAAAGGAAATGGATTGCTACCAACGAGTCCTATAAAAGGAAAGTAAAATTGTGATACTCTTGCTCAGCATCACACTTAGCCATAAGAAAGCCTTATTATTTAACAAAGTGTGTGAACACACCATTTGTGGTTTGTGCCTTGGTATTACATCTGCACTCAGCCATTGTCCTTTATTTAATTAATGTTATGTCTTAGCATAGAACGTGAATCCAACCTCTAAGATGTTTATATTTTCTTGCTGTAGAAAAATGGAAAGTGTTTCTCTATGTTGCGCATGTCTAAGCAATGAGGAACTTTTTCTAGTTCACAAAGTGCCGGAAGATGTAAAGAACTGGGTCACAAAGGTTTGACAGGATCAATGCTTTTTGTGCAGCACCATCGTGTTTCATAATCTGAAGATCAAGGTCTTAAAAATGACTTTGGCACTGTCATCAGAAGGATTTTGTAAAAACCCCAAACCTTGGATATTAGGCCTGAGATGAAAGCTACTGTCAAATACTGAAGACTTATAAATAAAAGAGAATTGCCAACTGACCTGCTTCCAAGTGCACATTCCCCATTATAGATTGTTATTTTATAAAACCAATTTCAAAGTAAATTTGATGGCTCAAACAGATTTGATACAGCCATGTTCCCCTGAAATCAATGAAGCAGGGTTACCATGAAAGTTCAAGCCCACATAATATCGCCGGCCGACTCACCGGCTTCCCGGCGCTTTTGCTGGAGGGCCGGCAGACTCGGGCCCTCCCGATGGCGGCCGCCATCTTGGTTTCGGCCGAAATCTCGCGATGCGAGATTTCGGCCGAGAAGGCCCTGCCCACGTGGCTGGGCATGACGTCGGGTCCGGGCGGGGCCTGCTGGCCCTATTTAAGGGACAGCAGGCCGGGAAGAGAGCCTTTTCGCCCGGACCTGGTGCCTGAGCAGACACTTCTTGGGTGCTGCTCGGCCGCCATTTTGGGTCTCCCTCGTGTCGCGGCCGCCATTTTGTGGCCTGCCGAGGGGGCGAAAAGTGCTGTGCTCGTTGCGCAACGAGGTTATCTGGCTCTTCTTCTACAGGACGACGTGTGGCCTTATCCTCCCTTCGTGTGGCTGCAGTCTTCAGGATCCCCCTCGGGCCCGAGGGGGACTGGTAACCTCCTCCCGGCCGGGAGGAGGGCGTGCTGGGGGGTGCTTTGTCTGGGCCCCCGGTTTTGGGAGGTTGAATCACAGGCCTTGGAGGCCTGCCTGCGCAGGGAGGCTTGCCATTTGGGGGGATATCAATCAGTTAACACTGTGTCAATCTCTCATTAGTATTATTCCCAATAAAGGGGGTGAAGGGTTGCTGGGGCTTAGGCTCTAGGTTGGCCCCTGCGTTGGGGGAGTTGGGCCTGCCACCCGGGCGGTGGGTTGTGGCCTAGTTTTATTGCTCATTGCATACAAGGAGCAGGGTGATGGCTCCTAAGAAGAGGCCTGCCTCTACTCCGATGGCTCCGCCAGCGGTGCGACCCAGAAGGGCCCTTAGGCCTTCTGCCCGGGCCCGGGCCAGCAGGGAGGGGACTGCGGGGGTGGTTCCTGACCAGGGGGGGGTGGTCGCGTTGCCTCCTGCCCCTCAAACTGATATTTCTCCTGCTTTGTCTTGGGCCCGGGTGTTGGAGAGGCTCGATGAGCTCGAGCAGTGGAGGAGTGGTGCAGTCCCCGGAGCGGCCAGCAACCAAGTTCCCGCAGCGTTGGGGAGGGAGCCGGCGGCGGCCCAGGCTGGGCAGCCGGCTCCGTTCGGACGGCAGGCCCCGGCAGGGCCGATGGCGGCTTTCCCGGGCCCCGCACCATTGGGCCCCCCGTGGATGTCTTCAACCCCGTACGGGGCAGGTGAGGCTGCACCACACAACACATCCCTGTCGTTTCTTCCTCCCCCCGCCCCGGGTTTTCCCCCGGCGGGGGTCGGGAGTGGGGCCAGCTTTTTGGGGTCCCCCGCGGGCACCTGTGGGCAGGTGTGGGCTCCGCCGGTACCTCCTCCGGGGCCGCCGGCGGCCAGCGCTGCTACGGTGTCTGGGACGGGTCCTGTGGGGACACCAGCGGTGTCCGGGGCAGGGGGGTGGGTTCCTCCGGCCCCTCCTGTCATGCCCCCGCTCCCGGTTTTCCCCTATCCCCATGGGGCGGGTGTGTTTGGTGTGGCGGCCAACTCGGTTTGGGACCCCTTCGCTTGTATTAAAGCGGGGGCCATACCGTGCGGGCTTCCATCCACCCCTCTAGGTTGCCACCTTCACCCGTCGGTCAAGGAGGCTATTTGGCGGGGCGAGTATGTGGATCTCTTTTCGCTGTTGAACCGCGAGGTTCCCAAACAGGAGAAGGAGATCATCCCGGGGGAGAAAACGAAGAAGACCAAGGTAACGAAATGCTTCAGCTCATGGCTGTATGCCTTTCTTACCTATGGGTCGGTAGTGATACAACGGCAGCCGGCTATGGCCTCTGCCATGTTTAAGTATATAGACTTAATCGCCAGGGCCCATTTTGAATATAAGGGCACCATCTGGCGCCATTATGATAAGGGTTTCCGCATGAGGATGTCTGTGGAGCCCAACTTGCCGTGGGATATGGTGGTCCCGGACCTGTGGTTCCGGGCCACGCATATGTCCGGGAAGGAAGGGTGTGAGCGCACGGATAGTGGGCACTTTATGGAGGAGGAGCCCGGCGCGGCTTCGCCGGCCAAGGCGACTCCTGGTGTGGCTGGCAAGGGGGCCTCGCCCGCTTGTCATGAGTTTGCTGCAAAAGGGGCGTGTTTTCGTCCCTTTTGTAAATACAAGCATGCCTGCGGGAATTGTGGGGGGTCCCATGCAGCTTCAGTCTGTCCCCGCCCCAAGAAGGGGGCGGAGAAGAAGGGCGGGGGTCCAGGAAAACCTCCCCCTCCAGCTGGGGGAAAAGGGGCCCAGCCCAATTAATGTTTCTGTGCTAGAGGGTTGGTTGATCGACTACCACCCTCGCCCGAGAGCCGAGTTGCTCTTGAGGGGCTTCTCTGAGGGATTTAGGATCCCTTATGTGGGTATTAGGAGGGCCTTCATGTCCGACAACCTCAGGTCGGTTGTCGGGCATGAAGACATTGTACGGGCTAAGATTCGAAAGGAGGTGGCCGAGGGCAGGGTCCTTGGGCCCTTCCCGGAGCCGCCCTTTCCGAATCTTCGTGTGTCCCCCTTAGGTGTGGTCCCCAAAAAGGCGAGTGGTGAATTTAGATTGATTCACCATTTGTCTTTTCCAAAAGGGGAGTCAGTGAATGACTTCATTCCTGACGAGCTTTGTTCCGTCCGGTACGCATCCTTTGATGCGGCCGTGGCTATGGTTAGGGAGTGTGGGGTGGGAGCCCTTATGGGTAAATGCGACATTAAGTCGGCATTTCGGCTCCTCCCCATTCACCCAGGCGACTTCGAGCTGCTGGGCTTCCATTTCGAAGGTGGGTTTTATGTGGATAGGGCATTGCCGATGGGCTGCTCTATTTCCTGCTCCCTCTTTGAGAGCTTTAGTACCTTCCTCGAGTGGGTGCTCAGGAGGCGGAGTGGCCTGGGGTCTGTCGTTCATTACCTTGATGATTTCTTGGTGGCCGGGCCTGCGCAATCTGAGCAATGCTTTGCTTTGATGCGGGACTTCGAAGCCCTTTGTGCTCAATTGGGGGTGCCTTTAGCCTCCGAGAAGACCGAAGGCCCTGCCACCAGGATTACCTTCCTGGGTATTGAATTGGATTCAGTGGAGCAATCTTCCAGATTGCCCCTGGATAAGTTGATTAAGATCAGGTCCAAACTTGATGCGGTCCTGGGCTGCAGGAAGGTTACTCTTCGGCAGCTCCAGGAGTTGGCTGGGATTCTTAATTTTGCCTGTCGGGTAGTGGTGCCCGGTAGGGCTTTTTCTCGCCGGTTGTATGATGCGATGAAGGGGCTGAGTTTGCCCCACCATCGTACCCGCTTATGTTCAGGGGTCAGGGCTGACCTCTGCGTGTGGCGGGAGTTTTTGGAACGTTTTAACGGGTTGTCGTTTTGGCGGCAGGAGCTTCTTTTGGAAGCGGAGCTGCAGCTGTGTTCCAACGCCGCAGGGACTTGCGGTTTTGGGGTAGTGTTAGGTGACCAGTGGTGCTGGTCGGCATGGCCTCCGGAATGGAGTGCCTGTTCATTGGTTAAGGACTTAACCTTTTTGGAGCTTTTCCCCTTAATAGTGGCCTTAGAGCTCTGGGGGGAGCAGTTCAGGGATAAGACTGTGCATTTTTGGTGTGACAATCTAGCGGTTGTCCATGTTGTGAACGCCCTGTCCTCTAAGAGTGACAGGGTGATGCGGCTTGTCCGCCATTTTGTGCACAGGTCCTTGTCTTTGAACGCTTTGTTTTTGGCTAGGCACGTCCCTGGTTTAGATAACGGGGTGGCTGACGCCTTGTCCCGTGGTCAGTTGTCCAGGTTTCGGACCCTGGCCCCGTGGGCCCGAGAGTCGCCGGAGGTGTTTCCAGCCCACCTGTGGAGCCTGGGCGGGCTCTCGAGAGCTGGAGAGATGAGGCCTCCAGGGCGATCGCCTTATCGGTAGCTCCTAGTACCCTGCGAGCTTATCAGCGTGCAGGTAAGGAGTTTGGGGATTTCAGGCTGGGTAAGGGTTACCCTCATTGCTGGCCTGCCCCGGTTGAGCACCTAGCTGAATTCTGTGTCCTGCTGAAGGGGCGTGGCCTTTCAGTGAGGACTATCAGGGCTAGGTTAGCCGGCCTCGCCTTTCTGTCCAAGGCGGGGGGGTTTGGTGATTTTACGGGTGATTTTCGCATCCGGAGGATGCTGGAAGGTTGGGTGAGGGAGCGACAGGGGTTTCCCGCTGACGCTCGTCGGGCCCTGACGGTTCAGCAGCTGTCTCTGATTAATCAGATGTTTGGCAGTCTGTGCGCCTCTCCTTATGAGGCTCGGCTGTTTAGGGCTGCGACTTGCGTTATGTTTTTCGGGGCCCTCAGGGTCAGCGAGGCAATGGCCTCCTCGCAGTCTGACTTGTCGCTCCGCGCCTTCCAGCTCGCTGATCTGTCCTTTAGACAGGGGGGTGTCTCCCTTTTGGTGAGACACTCCAAGACAGATCAGTTACACAGAGGGGTTAGACTTGAACTTAGTGCAGCCACCGATAAGTCTGTTTGCCCGGTGGCTGCTTTGCAGCAATTTTGTGTTTTGCGTGGGTCAGGGCATGGGTACCTTTTTATACACCAGGATGGTTCCCCCCTGACCCGGTATCAATTCTGGGCGATAGTGTCTAAGGCTATGTCTCAGGTAGGCATGGATCCCGCCGGTTATGGAACGCATTCGTTCCGTATTGGCGCCGCCACTAGCGCGGCACTTTCTGGTCTCCCGGCCCAACGGATTCAGGAGATCGGCCGCTGGCGGTCAGCGGCATATTTGGGTTATGTTAGGCCCGCTGAGGATCCGGGGCAGGGTTTAGGCTAGGTAACCTCTCTGTGTGTGTCCTCTTCCAGGTTCCCAGTCCAGGCAGAAACCGACGGCGCTGCTGTGTGGCCACAGCATGGTCTTCTGGGCCGGCCGCTCAGCTGCCAGAAGTGCCATCGGGACCCAGCTGTCGTTGGGACGGTGGGTCAATGTTGTTTGGATGGGCCGGAGGGGTATGCGGTGGGAGGGCCTCCTACCGACGCTGCTGGGTACGCAGCATCTCAGGGCGGTACCCGGCGCTGCTGGGCGGGCGGCTACCCAGGGTCGCGCCCAGATGGGACTGGGTGGTCGGCAGCCCATAGCCGCACCCAGATGGCTGGTCTTGCACCTTGGTGGCAATGACCTATGCCTGCTTGGCGGTCTACCGTTGATCGTCCAGGCGCGCGAAGACCTGCGGCGGCTTCGCACGTTGTGGCCCACCACGCAAGTGGTGTGGTCAGAGATCCTTCCAAGGATCGTTTGGAGGGACGCCATTTCCCTTAGGGCCATCCACCGGGTTAGACGTAGGGTGAATAAGGCTGTGGGAAAGACTGTCAAAGAATTAGGGGGGATTGTAGTTGCCCATCCCCTCATCACTGTAGATCGGCCGTGGCTTTACCGGGCCGACGGCGTTCACCTGTCAGAACAGGGGAACGCCATTTTCTTACAGGACCTGCAGAGGTCTCTGCGTGAGCTGGCGCAGATAGAGGGGGGAGTCGGGGGGCCAAGATAGAGATCTGACCCCCGCTCCGTGGCAGGTTAGGGGCGGAAATCTGGGTGGTTTCAGCAACTGCGCGTTCTCCCTTGGGCATCTTTGGGGATGATTGACAGGTTCTCTCCAAGACCATGGTGGGTGCTACCTGCGCACTTGGGGGGAACCTGTCTTTGGGTCCCGCTATTGAAGTCCCAGGGTAGGGGTGAGCCGGCGGGACCCCCCTCATGCGAGTGTATGGCAGGGTCTCAGGTGAGGGAGAGGTCCCTCACCTGGACCAGCATCGATTACGCCCATAGTTGCCCAGGAATGTTGACCTTTTACGTCATTTCCGCCCCGGAAGTGTTTGTTTGACCCTGCAGGTCCATTTGGTTCCGGGTCATAGTTCAGTATGTTGATTATGCAAATTATGCTAATTTATGCTAATTTAATTAATAAATTATGCAAATTTATTATAATAAAAATGACCCAAGTTTAAATCCAGCTCTGGTGTCCGAGTCGTTATTCCGTCTCTTCAGCAATATCGCCGGCCGACTCACCGGCTTCCCGGCGCTTTTGCTGGAGGGCCGGCAGACTCGGGCCCTCCCGATGGCGGCCGCCATCTTGGTTTCGGCCGAAATCTCGCGATGCGAGATTTCGGCCGAGAAGGCCCTGCCCACGTGGCTGGGCATGACGTCGGGTCCGGGCGGGGCCTGCTGGCCCTATTTAAGGGACAGCAGGCCGGGAAGAGAGCCTTTTCGCCCGGACCTGGTGCCTGAGCAGACACCCACCCGCCCTTCCCTATTTTGCAGTGTGCTTCGGGGTCGCCTGCGGGGGCCGAATGGGAATTTTTTGCAGCCTCGCCCATTAGGCCAAGCTGTTTTTTCGCCCATTCCACACTGGGGAGATGGATGGGCGGTTAGGGGGTGTTGGCATTTAATTAGGTTAATTGGCTTACCTCTGGTCATTGGGTAGGCAGGTTAGGGGCGGAAATCTGGGTGGTTTCAGCAACTGCGCGTTCTCCCTTGGGCATCTTTGGGGATGATTGACAGGTTCTCTCCAAGACCATGGTGGGTGCTACCTGCGCACTTGGGGGGAACCTGTCTTTGGGTCCCGCTATTGAAGTCCCAGGGTAGGGGTGAGCCGGCGGGACCCCCCTCATGCGAGTGTATGGCAGGGTCTCAGGTGAGGGAGAGGTCCCTCACCTGGACCAGCATCGATTACGCCCATAGTTGCCCAGGAATGTTGACCTTTTACGTCATTTCCGCCCCGGAAGTGTTTGTTTGACCCTGCAGGTCCATTTGGTTCCGGGTCATAGTTCAGTATGTTGATTATGCAAATTATGCTAATTTATGCTAATTTAATTAATAAATTATGCAAATTTATTATAATAAAAATGACCCAAGTTTAAATCCAGCTCTGGTGTCCGAGTCGTTATTCCGTCTCTTCAGCAATAATCAAACCTAAATATAACTAACCTGGAGTGGGGCCAGACTACTTCAAGGACCACTACAGAAGTACGTCAGGGCATGTTGCAGGTCCCATCGATTAGGAAAATACATCTAGTGGAACGAAACAGAACTGTTGTATCTTCCTTCCTATGGAACCTTGTTCCCCTGGATATGAGATTGGCCCTCATCTTGATACTTAAGGCCCTGAACATATAATTCTATGAGCAGGCCTAGAATCCCTAGGTTGATGTGGACCTGATCAAGTGGCTGGTTTGTGCTTGTTTTAAGGGGAGGATGGTTTAGATTGTGAATTTTTAACGCTGTAACCCACCTGGAGTCAACATGGATGAGTTGAGCAGCCATATGAATTTGTTTAACAAACAAAAAAACTCTCTACTGATTAGGCAAACAGTCTTTAAAATAAGAAAAAATGATTATTGCCTACTATTGACCAATTCATTTTTGAAGAATTTGAAAATAGGCTAAGAATTTCAAGAAGGCTTCCATGTGCATCAGTTAACAAAAGCAATGAACATATAAAAACCTTATCATCTTTCTACTGGGCTGTGCACCTCTGTGAAGAGCTGAGCAGATGGGACTTGGCTGAGGAATGCCTAACAGAGAAGAATCCATTTTTAAAAGGAACAACAAGTGTGCCATGAAAGAATATTCATGATAGATGGGACCCACCCAAAAAAGGCTTATCCAAGATTACAAAGAATAAGTAACTTTATTTCCAGTTGGTTTATCTTGATTTCAAAACCTACATCAAGAAGAATGGCCATTCTGTTGGTGTCATTCTTATGCCGCAGAATTGCTCAGGGAGTGTGTTTGAGGGATTAAGGACATGGAAAAAAGCTCTGCTGAACTGACTTTATTAACTAAACGTGTGTAGGATTGTACTACTCTTCACTTTCTCTTTGGGTATACATTATGTTGTATACCCAAAGAGATAAAGTTTTCAACAATGCACCAGGGCAATTAGGACTTAGGGCAATTAGGACTTGAAGAAAGAAAGCTGTGATTATTATTTCTGATCCTTCTTATTAATGCACATATGTAGAAAGGCAAATATTCAAATCAGGTTTGAACCAGTTCTCCCAAATTGGTAGCGACCTGCTGGTGATGTCATGATGACATCATCAAACCAGATTGGTCAGTGCCAGTCCATGGGCACTGCCATCTTTTTTATTTTTTTATTTTTTTGCCATTTAATTTATTTTATTTTTTCTTCAAAGCATGTGCAGAAGCTGTGTTTCTGGCACTTGCATGCAGTTGCCATCTTGTTTTTGGCTTTCTATTTTTTTGAGAGAAAGAAAGAGAAAGGAAGAAGGAAGGGAGAGAGAAAGAGAGATAAGAAAGAGAGAAAGAAAGACAGAGAGAAAGAAAGAGAAAGAAAAAAAGAAAGAGGGAGGAAGGAAGGATGGGAGAGAAGAGAGAGATGGGGGGGGGAGAAAGAAGAGGGAGGAAGCACCACAAACCCTGGGACTAGACATGGCTTCAGAAGACACCCTGAAACAGCACAGCAATTTTAGGTCTGGAAGACATCTTGGAAGCCATCTAGTTCAACCCCCTGCTGCAGCAGGAAACCTTACATTGTCTGGATTATTTTGGTGCCTCTAACAGAGAGGGAATTTTCTTTCTGCTGCCAAAGACCTTCTGGGGTCCTTCATAGGAAGGGAAGGAGGGAGGGAGGGAGGAAGGGAGGGAGGGAGAGAGAGAGAGAGAGACAAGAAAGAAAAAGAGAGAAAGACAGAGAAAGAGAAAAAGAAAGAGAAAGTAAAAGAAAGAGAAAGAGAAAAAAGAGAAAGAAAAGAAAGAGGAAGGAAGAGAGAGGAGAGGAAAGAAAAAATAAGAGGGGACAAAGAAGATGAAGGAAGTGCTATAAACCTGCCACTAGATGTGGCTTCAGAAGATACTTTGAAACAGCTCAGCAATTTAAATCTGGAAGATACCTCAGTGGTTGTCTAGTCCAACCCTGTGCTGCAGCAGGAAACTTTACATTGTCTGGATTATTTTAGTGCCTCTAACAGAGAGGAAAATGTCCAGAAAGAAGAAGTTTTCTATGACATGGCTGCCGGGTAGAGGAAAGCAGAGATAGTATGACCACAATTGAGCTCAAAATTTTGATTGCTAAGCTGTTGTTAAGTTAGTTTCACCACAATTTACTCAATTCATGGCATTTCAAGTTTAGTTTCAAGTTTAATCAGATTTGTATGCCGCCCCTCTCCGCAGACTCGGGGCGGCTCACAGCAATAGCAATACAATGTAAGACAAATCCAATATTTAAATTACTTTAAAAAAAACACCACAAATTAAAACCAATCATACACACTAGCATACCATGCATAAATTTTATAAGCCTAGGGGGAAGGAACATGTCAATTCCCCCATGCCTGACGACAGAGATGGGTTTTAAGGAGCTTACGAAAGGCTAGGAGGGTGGGGGCAACTCTGATATCTGGGGGGAGTTGGTTCCAAAGGGTCGGGGCTGCCACAGAGAAGGCTCTTCCCCTGGGTCCCACCAAATGACATTGTTTAGTTGACGGGACCCGGAGAAGGCCAACTCTGTGGGACCTAACTGGTCGCTGGGATTCGTGCGGCAGAAGGCGGTCCCGGAGATATTCTGGTCCAGTGCCATGAAGGGCTTTATAGGTCATAACCAACACTTTGAATTGTGACCGGAAACTGATCGGCAACCAATGCAGACTGCGGAGTGTTGGTGTGACATGGGCAAATTTAGGAAAGCCCATGATAGCTCTCGCAGCTGCATTCTGCACGATCTGAAGTTTCCGAACACTTTTCAAAGGTAGCCCCATGTAGAGAGCATTACAGTAGTCGAGCCTCGAGGTGATGAGGGCATGAGTGACTGTGAGCAGTGACCCCCGGTCCAAATAGGGCCGCAACTGGTGCACCAGGCGAACCTGGGCAAACGGCCCCCTCGCCACAGCTGAAAGATGTTTCTCTAATGTGAGCTGTGGATCGAGGAGGACGCCCAAGTTGCGAACCCTCTCTGAGGGGGTTAGTGACACCCCCCCCCAGGGTGATGGACGGACAGATGGAATTGTCCTTGGGAGGCAAAACCCACAGCCACTCCATCTTATCCGGGTTGAGCTTGAGTCTGTTGACACCCATCCAGACCCCAACAGCCTCCAGGCACCGGCACATCACTTCCACTGCTTCGCCGACTGGACAAGGGGTGGAGATGTAAAGCTGGGTATCATCTGCATACTGATGATACCTCACCCCATGCCCTTGGATGATCTCACCCAGCGGTTTCATGTAGATATTAAATAGTAGGGGGGAGAGGACCGACCCCTGAGGCACCCCGCAAGGGAGTAACCTAGAGGTCGACCTCTGACCCCCCACTAACACTGACTGCGACCGACCAGAGAGGTAGGAAGAGAACCACTGAAGGACAGTGCCTCCCACTCCCAACCCCTCCAGCCAGCGCAGAAGGATACCATGGTCGATGGTATCGAAAGCCGCTGAGAGGTCAAGAAGCACCAGGACAGAGGATAAACCCCTGTCCCGGGTCCGCCAGAGATCATCCATCAGCGCGACCAAAGCAGTTTCCGTGCTGTAGCCGGGCCTGAATCCTAACTGCTGAGGACCTAGATAATTGGCTTCTTCCAAGGACCGCTGGAGCTGGAGCGCCACCACCTTCTCAACAACCTTCCCCATAAAGGGAAGGTTGGAGACTGGTCGATAGTTGTTGAGAATGGCTGGGTCCAGGGAAGGCTTCTTGAGGAGGGGGCGCACAAGTGCCTCCTTGTAGGGATCCGGGAAGGACCCCCTCCCCAAGGAAATGTTGACAATCTCCTGGACCCAGCTCCGTGTCACCTCCCTGCTGGCTGAAACCCGCCAGGAGGGACACAGATCCAGTAAACAGGTGGCGGAACTAACAGCTCTAATGCCCTTGTCCACTTCATCAGGTGTCACCAGATCAAACTCTCCCCAGACAGGTGGACAAGTACGTGCCCCAGTCACCTCAACTGACTCGTTGTCAGTCAACTCTGTATTCCAATTGGAGTCGAGGTCCGCTCGGATCCGAGCGATTTTATCAGTGAAAAATGTGTTAAAATCCTCGGCACTACTCTGCAAGGGCTCCCCAACTCCCCCCTGATTAAGAAGGGAGCAGGTCACCCTAAACAGAGCGGCCGGGCGGGATTCCACTTTTGCAATCAAGGCGGAATGATACGCGCATCTTGCCGCCTTGAGCACCACTTTGTAAGTCTTAACATGTGCTCTTACAAGTGTTCGATCGGATTTGGACTTACTCTTCCTCCATCGCTTCTCTAGACGTCTCTTCTGGCGTTTCAACTCCCGGAGCTCCTCGTTGAACCATGGAGCTCTACGGGGTCTAGTGCCGCGGAGAGGTCGCAACGGCGCAATTCGGTCAAGAGCCTCCGCTGCAGCCTTGTTCCAGGCCTCAGCCAGAGACTCTGCCGAACTGTGTACGAGTGTATCTGGAATAACCCCAAGCGCCTTCTGAAAGCCCTCTGGATCCATCAGGCGTCTGGGGCGGAACAGCTTAATCGGTTCCGCCTCCTTGCGGGGAAGGATTGGAGCCAGGAAGTCAAGCCGCAGTAGAAAATGGTCTGACCATGACAAAGGCAACACTTCTAAGCCCCTTAGTCTCAGACCATTACTCAGTTGCTCAGAGAGGAATACCATGTCGGGTGCATGCCCCCCCTCGTGAGTCGGACCCTGTACTACTTGGGTCAGGTCCATGGCTGTCATGGTGGCCATGAACTCCTGTGCCAATCCAGAGGTTTCACCGAGCGACGGCAGGTTAAAGTGCCCCAAGACAATAAGTCTGGGGAACCCCACTGCCAACCCGGCTACCTCCTTGAGTAGCACAGGCAGGGCTTGTGACACGCAGCTGGGAGGCAGGTACGTGAGAAACAAGCCCACCTGGACCCCTAAGTCCAACTTCACCAGGAGGGACTCGCAGCCCGCAATCTCTGGAGCAACGAGTCTACGCAAGCCAAGGCTCTCCCTGGCTATAATAGCCACTCCTCCCCCCCTTCCCTGGGGTCGAGGCTGATGCCATATCTGAAACCCGGCTGGGCAAATTTCAGAGAGAGGAACTCCTCCCTCTGGGCCCAGCCAGGTTTCAGTAACACATGCCAGGTCGGCCTCCTCATCCAGGATCAGATCCTAGATGAGGAGAGCTTTATTTACCACTGACCTGGCATTGAGTAGCAGCAGCTTGAGCCCAGGGCCAGAATTACACTCATCACCAGCACCCAGAATTGGGTTCACAGAGCCGGAACAAGGAATCGTTATTAAGAAACGATCTGTCGTTCCCCTGGAACGGCTAGCTCTGTGGCCCCCGCCATATCTGCCTCTTCCCAGCAGGACCGGAATATTCTGACCCTCTACCACCTCAGATATCGGTGCCCCCTCCCCTCCTGCCTCTCCAGTGTCAGGTAGGCTAATCAAATCATTCATACCATTTCCATTTATTTCATCCATACCAAAGTTCCACCCAGGCCACCCATAACAATCATTCATTTCATACATATCATCATACCCACCCCAATAATTCATTAGTTTTAAAAAACCCTTCTAAAATTAGCTAAAATATTAATTATTAAAAATTCAGTATAGATTCAATTAAAAACAATATAAAAATCAATTACATTAAAATAGGATACCAATTAACACTAAGTTATTCTCAAGATCTTAATAGAATAACATATAATTATTAAAAAATCGTTATAAAGTGCTAAAGTTATAGAGTTCAAAAAATATAGGAAATAATTAAGATTCTAACAGTGATGTACAAGCTAGGAAAGAACATTTGAAGGCATGTGTCATGTTCTAATATACAAAAGTTATGGTTAAATGTGTGGCAGAAAGTGGACTCTGGCTGTGTTTTTTCAAATGCAATAAGTGTAGCTTTAGAAGAGTTATCTCTCTCTCTCTCTGTGTGTGTGTACATACATATGGAGTATATAAAGTAAATAATATATTTTTTCTGTGCCTGTGTGTAATATGTATGTACACATATGACATATATACATAGGATTAAATACTATATTTTGGATGTTCAGTAGTAGTGAATAGACAGGGAAATTGTATCTCATTGAGGCCTTTGAGAAGGCTAGGCACCTTAACCCTAACCCTTGATGTGAGTGACATCATATTATTATTATTATTATTATTATTATTATTATTATCATCATCATTATTAATAATAATAATTAGATTTGTATGCCGCCTCTCTCCGAAGACTCGGAGCGGATCACAACACAAAACAGTACAAATCCAATGATTAAAACAATTTGAAACCCTTAATATAAAAAACAACCATACATCTCATACAAACCATACATAAAACGGAAACGGCCCATGCCCACCCAGTCACAGGACCTCCCAGTCACATGACTGGAAAACTACTCCCACCCAGTCACATAACTGCCAACCCACTCCCACCCAGTCACATGACCACAAAGCCACTCCCACCCAGTCACATGAGCATCAAGACACTCCCACAAAATTAAGCCACACCCACAGAGTGGTAGTAAAATTTTTTGGAACCCATCCCTGATTCAAATGGTTCACAGAGAACATGGGACCATTTGCCTCTGGATCATTTGGGTTAAATACCAGTCTTCGTTCCATTTGAATATTCTCCCCCCCCCCAAAAAAAGAGACATAATGATTTGGACCTGTCACCAGAACAGTTCAATAAAAAGAGGCAACTTGTTTTACTTTGTAAGGAGCCTGGAGAGATTATTTTAGATCTCTCACTCGTAGCAGCCTTGCACATTTAATGATGGTTGTAATTTGCATAAGGAGCTGGCACTACGGCAGAGAAGGATTAATCCCACTGTCGGCAATAAGATGATCATTTCTGCACATGAGGCAAGAAAGAGAAAGGGCTACAGTAAATAATGAGGCTGGCGAGGCTGCAAGAAGCATATAAAACAGAATATTAATTTTTCTTCAGTGGGAATAGCACATGACAAAAGCGAGTCTTTCTTCTGCTTGTTTGTTTATTGAAAATTCATCTCCACAGAGGCACTATGTTAAAATTTGCTCTCTGATGTTGGTGATTGCAGGATGCAGAGGGCCACTGGAGTATGTTCTCATTTATGTGCCTTGATACAAATCTCCAATTACTGTCAGAGATAGTTCTTGTTAAATATGGTAAGCTTTCTGGCTTCTAAGAAGAGTATGAATATGTATTCTAGACTCCTGGGCCAAACCAAGGATGATTCTATGGACCGAGAACACTGGAATCACTGGTGCAAAATTAATTAAATATCTAAAGAGGACATCATAAATGAAAGCATTCCAGAAATACAGGGCTTTGGAGACAGTCAGATCTGGCAAGTGAAAACAGTTGGGTTTGAAGTTATAGAAGAGATGCTTTACGGGGTACTTTTTGGTGTTTACAGAAGACCCAGCTAAGCCAGATCAAAGGAATCTTTGTCAGCCATTGGTTTTCTTGTTACAGGAAGCACCGAGACTCTGAGACTTGAATAAATGGAACCTCATTCCATCTGTTGGGAAGAATAAATGAAAAATTCCACAGGCGACCTAAAAATAGAAACAGGGACAAAGAAGAAAAGCCATATTTTTATTTCAAATGAAAGTTTGGAAATGGCAGGAAATCAGTGCACAAACCTGTCTAATCTAGCTCCAAAGAGTAATAATGAGATGGGGAAAAAAAATCAATTAGAACAGTTACTGTATGTGGATAAAAACCTGGGACATTATCTATCAAAAGACATCATGCTTCCATCCCTTTGTTCTTCTTTAACATTCTTAAATGGGGAGAGACTAGAAGCAGCAATGGGCAAATATGGAAATATATTTGAAGAAAGTTTATTTGTTTGTTTATTTGTTTGCTTGTTTATTTAATCATATTTGTATGATGCCTTTCTCCTTGCGGACTCAGGGCGGCGAACAATAAAATGAATACAAACTTAAAACATTTGTATTCTTAAACTTAAAAATCTTAAAACTCAAGAATAGGATCAGCTATAAGTGACATTTTTTAAAAAAGTATGCCTCCGTTCATGCAGTCAGTGTCAGTTGTATCTGGAGAATTGCTGATATAATTAAATGTTGCAATTCAAGTTATTGGGACACAATTCTACTTGGAAGTTCTTTCTACAACACATTGCATGTCATCCCTTCTTTTCTTTCCCAGATTTTAATTTACAGTCACAAAAAATGTCTCTCTTAATCTGTGAGTCACTCATAAACATTCGGAGTAGTATCTTATAACAATTTAAAATCACAATTAAAAAGGAAAATGATTCACCAGTACAAAAAGGCATAGACCACAGGTGATATATTAACTTTATAAAAAACAGCAGATAATTTGTATGTAACAAATCTCCTAAATGAAATTATTTCTGTCAATGAGTTACAGACAGATCATGCTCTATCTTTTAAAAATATATAAATAAATGTGTTTTTACTGAAACCTTTAAACAAGAAAATGCAAACTATTAAAAAGCAATATAAGGAAAGGAAGAAAAAAGCAAAAAGTGGAAAATAAGAAAACTATTGAAGACCGAAAAAGAAGAAAGATTTAAAGAATTGGCTTCTGAAATACTTTATAGCTATTATAAGTTCGAATGTATTTTAAGCTCTCCTTCTAAAGTTATATTTTCTTTCTAAAATATATCTTTAATCATCAAAACCATAAATCACATTTTTTCCTTCTTTTGCCAAAAGTCCATATTAAGCTTCTAGTTCTCAATAAATGTAGATAATGTTGTTTTTCAAATGAAAGAAGTCAATTTATCAATTTTAGCATAATCGGTCAACTATTCAAAGAGTAGTATTGAATTTTTCCATACCTGTATATATACTAATCTCACTACAGTAATCATATATTGAAATAATATTCCATGCATTTTCCCTAATTATTCCATTAGTCTTGAAAGGAAAAGTTTTGGATCCAATTGAAAAAATCAATTTAATATTGATCTTTAAAACCCTCTGTGTCAAAATATGTGCTGGAATCCAATTTTTTTTAAAAAGTTTTTTACATGTCTACCAAGCATGAAAAAAAATGTCCCTTCATGTTCGTACTTCCGAAATGCATTTGAAATTTCTTTATTTCCCACTGAATTTATTTTTATATTGTAACCATGATTCTTAGTCCATCTTATCATACATAGTTTAACTTGTTCTTCCTCTTTAAATTTCTACAAATTATACATTTAACAATTATATGTTCTTTGTCAGTACACAACTGTACAGTATTTCAATTTATTCATATCATAAATGCTCCATACCATATCATGTAGAAGGGATTGCCACTCTCAGATGGTCCTTCTTAGCCACACTAGATACTATTCTAGGAATTCTTTCCAGAGCACAATAGCATAGTATTTCAAGACTGAAGGTTGCCAATGATAATATCATACTTTGCTCCATACCATAAATCTTTTTACCCATTTTAAATTTTTCAATCTGTACATTATTAATTGTTCTCTTGTTCTAATTTTAAATTCTTTTCAATAGTTTTTCAGTAAGTCCTGGCATGTCAACTATCTATCTTCGTCCTCCAGTTCTCTTCTATGATATGCTTCTTGAACTGAGATCCATAAATGTGTTTTGATGATGTTCATCCATTGTTTTTGAAGATGACCTTCACATCTTATCTATCTATCTATCTATCTATCTATCTATCTATCTATCTATCTATCTATCTATCTATCTATCTATCTATCTATCCTCGGAGAGTGAGTCCTCGGAGAGGGGCGGCATACAAATCTAATAAATTATTATTATTATTATTATTATTATTATTATTATTATTATTATCATCATTATCATTATCATTATCATTATCATTATCATTATTATTATTATTATTATTATTATTATCATCATCTATCGATCTATTGGATTTATATGCTGCCCCTCTCCGAGGACTCAGAGCAGCTTACAGCATATAAAAGAAAACAACATAATACAACGTCCTAAATCCAATTAATCTAAAATTTCCAATTATGAAAAGTTAGGCATTCCCATGCAGACCACAAACATACATAGCATTCATCAGCCAGGAGGCTAGAGTCTAATAACCCCAAGCCTGGTGGCATAGAAGAGTCTTCAGACTCTTGCAGAAGGCGAGGAGGGTGGGGATAGTACAAAACTCTGGGGAGAGCTGATTCCAGTGGGCCGGAGCCCCCATGGAGAAGGCTCTTCCCCTAGGCCCCATGAAACAACATTGCCTACTGTAGTTAACGAGACCTGGAGAAGGCCAACTCTGTGGGACCTAATCAGTCGCTGGGACTCACGTGGCAGGAGGCAGTCCCATAAGTAATCTGGTCCGATGCCATATAGGGCTTTATAGGTCATAACCAACACTTTGAATTGTGTCCGGAAACCAAGCGGCAGCCAATGCAGTCCACAGAGTGCTGGAGAAACATGTGCATGCCTAGGAAGGTCCATGACTACTCGCTTGGCTGCATTTTGCATGATTTGCAGTTTCCAAACACTCTTCAAAGGTAACCCCATGTAGAGAGCATTGCAGTAGTCAAATCTCGAGGTGATAAGGGCATGAGTGACTGTGAGTAGAGACTCCCTGTCCAAATAGGGCCGCAACTGGTTCATCAGGCGAATCCCCCTTCGCCTCAGCTGAAAGATTCCAATGTCAGTTGTGGATCAAGGAGGATGCATAAGTTGCGGACCCTCTCTCAGGGGGTCAAAAGTCCCCCCCCCAGAGTGATGGATGAGCAGATGGATTTGTCCTTGGGAGGCAGAATCCACAGCCACTCCATCTTGTCAGGGTTGAGCTTGAGCCTTTGTCTTTGGTGCATATGCTCTCAATGTACATAAAAGAAATGATATATTCATCAAGAATCATAAGATGCAGCACTTAATGATAGTCTGGGTACAAATAAGCAATCAAATCATATTAGGAACCAGTCAATGTAAATTGTAAGGAGACAAGCAACAAAGTTACACTCATAGTCATTAGTGGGAGGAGATGGGTGATGGGAATGATGAGAAGATTAATAGTAGTGCAGACTTAGTAATAGCTTGACAGTGTTGAGGGAATTATTTGTTTAGTAGAGTCATGGTATGTAGAGAGAAGAGAAGTGGAGAGAGCAGATAGCTTTGGGGGACATCTGCGCTAATTGTACAGGTATCTGATGTGATTTTGCCTAGCGTCACCTGCTGCTTCCTGTCTGTTAGGAAGCTTATGATCCACTTACGAATCTGTTCAGGTACTGCTAGCTAGTTTAGCTTAGTCAGAAGAGCGTCTGGAATGATGGTATTGAATGCTAAACTAAAGTCTACAAAGAGGACCATTGAATAGGTCTTTGGAGATTCAAGATGCTGTAGGAAGAAGTGCAGAGTCATATTAACAGCATCATTTGTTGATCTGTTTGCTCGGTATGCAATTTGCAGGTGGTCTAACAGTGAATCTGTGATGGTTTTCAAGTGGGACAGCACTAACCTTTCAAAGATTTTCATAACTACAGAAGTTAGAGCAACTGATCTGTAGTTTTTCAGTTCCTTGATGGTGAGTTTCTTCAGCATTGGGATGATTGTAGAGCATTTGAAGCAAGAAGGAATATAGCACATTGCTAGTGATTTATTGAAGATTCAGGTGAAGAAGGGGGGCAATTGGTCAGCACGGACTTTTAAGCAAGAAGGGGTTACCTTGTCTGGGCCTAGAGCTTTTCCTGGCTTTTGTCTGTGAAATAGGTCTTGCACGTCCTTTTCTGGGACCACTAGGGATTTGAACCCAATGCGATGAGGTCTGTTGTTGGAGGCTTGGCTGTTGTTGTTGTGTCTGAGATGGGGGTAGTGGAGATAGGTGGCTGTAGTTTCCTTTCAAACCTGCAGTAAAACATGTTCAGGCCAAGGTTTGATGCTGTATATTCACAAGTTCTTGGTTGGTACACATAGGTCTTCACAGAAGCTGACATATTTTCTGCACAACCTGTGTTTATACTATTCCATATTATCAATATGTGGCAATACGGCCCATCTAATGAAATGATTTTTAAATCCCACATTGATGTAACTTTGTCTTATTATAAATTTCCATGCCATCCAAACCTCAGGTCATGATCTTTTATCTGTGAAAATCTCTTGTTTATTAAAAAACATCCATTGTTCATCCATCCATATCAAACAACAAGAACACAATTTCAACCTTCCTCTTTCCTTTGCATCTTGTAACACTTTGCATATACATTTAGATATAACTTTTTCCATTGTTTAAATAGAATGTCTGTTGTCAAACAGCTATTATCCGAAACAAAACATCATTCTTGGCAAAACATTCATTTTTTACTGCAAGAATTCTTTCTGACAGTAACAGTCTCAATTTCTCTGATCTTAATATGACCTTCTTAATTTTAGTTCATGTCTTAACATTTTGTCCATCAGTTCTATCTGTTTTTCTAATTTCATATTATAATGTGTTCCATCTCTGCTTTCAATTGATTGAAATGCCACTTCCTTTTCATGTAATAAAACCTTTCTTCTAAGCTAGGTGGGGCATGAAGGATCTTTCCATGTGATTTTGGAAACAGATTCATGAATATTACTTAATTATGAAAGAGAGTATTCCATAGCTGTTTAGATGTTTTCCTATTGCAAATGAACCATGAATGTTAATTGGAAGTATTGCCCCTATTCTATATTTATTTATTTATTTATTTTTATTTTATTACATTTATTTGCCGCCCAACTCCCAAAGGACTTCGGACAGCTTAATAACAGAACAAAATATAAAAATATCTTAAGCATTAAAACAATTTAAAACATATCATACATAACATTCCATGGCTGGATCTCGCCAATTACAACTGTGAGATCAATGGCCCCAGGCCTGCCAGAAAAGCCATGTCTTAACTGCTATTCAGAAGGCCAATAGGGTGGGGACAGTCCTGACCTCTGGAGGTAACTGGTTCCAGAGATCCAGGGCAGCCACAGAGAAGGCCCATCCTCCGCAGGCCCATCAGCCGACACTGTTTAGCTGACATGACCTAGAGGAGACCAACTTTGTGGGATCTCAAGTTGTGTGGCAGAAGGCAGTTTGTGTGGCAGAAGGCAATTTCAAAGATAACCTGGCCCTAAGCCATGTAGGGATTTAAAGGTAATGACCAACACTTTGAATTGTGCCCAGAGACCGATAGGAAGTCAGTGCAGCTCGTGGAGGATTGGTGTAATGTGGGTGTACCTAGGTGCACCCACAACAGCTTGCGTTGTTGCATTCTGGACCAGTTGTAGTCTTTGAGCACTCTTTGAGCCCCATGTAGAGCACATTGCAATAATCTAATCATGAGGTGACAAGGGCATGATTGGCCATAAGGAGTGTCTCTCAATCCAGTTAGGGTTGCAGATCCTTTTAGCTACAGCTGTCAAATGTTGATCTAGTTTTAGCTATGAGTCTAGGAGGACACCCACATTTTGAACCTGTTCTTAGGGGGACAATTTCTCCCCCCAAGAGCCAAGGAAGGATAGTTGGCATAGTCTTTAAGAGGCAATATTCATAGCCACTGAGTCTTGTCTGAGTTAAATCTGAGCCTGTTGATTCCCATCCAGATCCTCACAGTCTCAAGGCACCAGCACATCATATCCACTGCTGCACTGAATTGACCCAGGGTGAACATATATAACTGGGTATCATCCGCATATTGCTGATACCTCACTCTGAATTATCAGATGGCCTCACCCACTGGTTTTTTATAGATATTAAATAGGAGGCAGGAGAGGACTGAGCCCCGAGGCATCCCACAAATGAGAGGTCTAGGGATCGATCTCTGTCCTCCTACTAACACCCACTGAGATCAACCAGAGAGATAAGAGGAGAACCACCATAACATGAGGACTCCTAACCCCAACTCTTAGTCATCCCAGAGGCGTACCATAGTCAATGGTATCAAAAGCAGTTGAGAGGTCAAGTAGCACCAAGATTGAGGAATGACTCCCCCATCTTGGGCTCACCAGAGATCATCCATTCATGCAACCAAAGCACTTTCCGTGCTGTAGCCAGGCCTGAAGCCAGATTGAAAGGAGTCCAGATAACCTGTTTCATCCAATAATCATAGGAGCTGGAGTGCCACCACTTTCTCAAAAACCTTCCCTACAAAGGGTAGGTTGGAGATTGGACAAAAGTTCTTTAATTCAGCTGGGTCCAAAGAAGGCTTCTTTAGAAGGGGTCGCACAACCACTTCCTTTAATGGTTGCAGTAAGGATCCCATATTGACAGAAAAGTCAATATGTAGCTGGATATGGATAGGGAGACCACCAGGAAATGCCAGAAGTGCTGTAATAGAAAAGAAAAACCTTTCAGGAGAAGATAGTAAACCATCCTATACTTTTCCCACATAAACAACATGAAGGAATCACCAAGAATTAAGCTCATCTTAACTCTTGGCGAGACTGTACAGAGACAATACATTTATTGGTTGGATCAAATACTTGGATCAAATTAAATAGTGAGCTCATATTTAAATCTATGTCCAGTAAAACCTAGTAGTATATTAATAGTATAAATCATTTTCTTAGATATATAGATTATAATTATGAATTAAAATATGTTGCCAATGCTATTGAATAGAATTCAAACAATGCAAAATATGCTATTTTAACTAGAAAACATGAAGAAAATAAGGCAAAATAAATACATACCAATGCTGTGCTAAATACAATATAAGAATAAAATACTGTATCTGTTGAATAGGAACTTCAATGATATAATTTGGATCGGAAAGAAACTCAAATTAAAATTTAATGTTTACAATGCTGTAGCATGTATAGAATCATCTTAAAAGTGTCTTCCTTTTACAAAAATCTGAAGACAAAATACCTACTGCTTTGCAGTCTCATGAATTTGCTTAAATATGTATTACTGATTGCAATTTTATATTGATCTTTAAGGAACTCTGTACAATATTTACCCATAACTCACATGGTAAAAAATTGAGGTTTTTTTTTATATCTTTCCTTTTTACATTTTCTTAAAGAAGATATATCACTTTTTTTAAAAAAAGACTCCTTCAACAGCTTTAATTATGTTAATTATCACATATTTTGTTAATAACACTTTCATTTGAAGACATCCATTAGAGATTTAAAGTGTTAATTTACCAGGATATTTAATGAAACACTGATGGAAATTTCTCTTTAAATTAAGTTTACCTACCTTTAATGTATATCCTAATTAGACAAAGATACAGTATTATAGGAAATATTGCACAAGTAGAAATAAAACCATAGAAGTTTAATACAATAGATATTAGCCTTAAATAATAACATCTGCATCAGTGGTGGGTTGCTCCTAGTTTGGACTGGTTCTTGGAATCAGTAACGGTGGGAGGCTCTACCCACCCATCTGGGATGCTTCTGCGCATGTGCAGAAGTATTGCACGTCTGCACGAACTGGTGGCAAACGAATTTAGAAACCCCCACTGATCTGCATTCAAACAAATGTATTCTGCTTTCTTTTTAAACTGTAAATTCTCATCAAAATATTTGTTTTGATCTGATACATATTTTGGAGGGGGAGGAGAGAGAGGGAAATAGAGAGAGAGAGAGACAGAGAGACAGAGATGAATTAAATTTGATTTGGGTTAGCTAATATCTCATTTTCCAAAATGACTGTAGAACCAGACTCTAATAATATTCTTTTTCTTGCAGTTAGATAGACTATGGAGGAGGAAATATATAAATGCCCCAAACACAGGGACTGGAAGTGCATTAACTGAGATAACACAACTATTTCTTCTAGATGACCATGATTTGGCATTTCAAATTGAAAAGAAAGAAAGAAGGAAAGTAAGTAAGTAGGTAAGTAAGTAAGTAAGTAAGTAAGAAAGAAAGAAAGAAAGAAAGAAAGAAAGAAAGAAAGAAAGAAAGAAAGAAAAAACCCTCAGCACCTCAAAATAACTTTGTCATATTTTTTTCTTTGAAATAACTGAGGTAGTGCCACTTCTCCACCCACATTTTGTACTAGTTTGAATTAGGTCTGGAGTCTATTTGATTGATCTCAATCCAATCTGTTTTGTGGAGCTGAGATGATTTATTTCTTACTCTATTTTAAGCCACCACATGGCTGGTGTTTTCTTTTGGAGACTGAGGCACTACCCAACTTATAAGCCATCCATGTTCCCATTGGCCAAAACATTTGTCTCAGCCTGCCTCCTGACTAATTCTAACCCTAGACTAAAGAAAGCTATTCACCTTAAACTCTAAGGCCCTTGCCAGCTGAAATAATCACATTAAAAACTATGGCCGTGAAGCCAAACGAAATTGCTTGTTTCTGAATTCATGTGACAAGCCCAAGCAATCTTCTTTAAAGAAGAAGGTGAGGACTTTCCAATAGGAAGAGATTAGGAGCCTATTTTCTACTTCTGTGCATACTTCATTGAACAAGTACATGTTATATACAGTACATTTGTCTCTCCTTGCAAAAAAAGAGAAGAATTAAATATGGCGAACTCGGAAATGGCCTGCTGGATTAAAGTTCATTTAAGAGCAGACTTTGAAAGAACTAATATATTGCTGAAGTAGAAAATGGTGGAAAATTTATCAATTCAGTTAAAATCTGTGTGGATTTCCAGAACAATTTATCAGGCAATAGGCAGGGGCTTCAATGCATATTTGGCTGGAAATACTAAAAAATGCTGCCTTACATTTTGAAGAGTATATAACTGAAGAAAGTTGTACATATAGCAGGTTTAAATTACAAAACTCTGGATGACCACTAGATGGCAGCAACTTTCTTTAACTCCATATTCCCATCTAGTGGCCACTTGAATTTTTGCAGCCTAATCTGGCAGTGCAAAGATTGAATATGTCCATTCTATTTTTTATTTTATACACATTCATACTTCTATGCACTAATAATTGTATTATGACATACACATTAACAAAGAAGGTCCCTACCTTTCCCTTCCAAACCTTTGTTTCTTGGTTTGTTTTTATTTTTGTAATTTTAGTCCATTTTATATTTTATAATAATTTTTATATGTTGTTTTATCTTAAACTCAGAGTTACCTAACCCATGAGATGGACAACAAATGGTTTTGATAAATAAATGTATGCAATTTTTTAAAAAAATGGGAAAGGAGAAGAGGGAAAAAATGCAGGAGTGTTTTTCTGGAAATAGGAACTGAAATCTTTATGGGATGATTTTGTGGATATTTTGAATGAACTGAGAGAATGAAAAAGAATGTCAGTTCAGTATGGAGTGGTATAGATGCATTAATTAGGAACACACTTTGCAGTAGTATGAACTATATTCTTAGAGCATCATTTATTTTCTAATTTTCCACCCCCGCCTTAAATTGCCAGTGTTATCTTTAGTGGAATCAATACAATGCCAACTGAAATAAACAATTTCACCTTCGATTGATTATTGGGGAAGTAAATATATTTATTTGTATCACCACAGAAATAGAATCCCCACTTTTTCACAATATTGATGTGGGTGAGACAGATGAAGGCACACGGGAGTATGGCAGTGAACGGCATAAAAAGATTGTAAAGTAAATCTTTATAGATAGATATGAGAAAGTTTTTAAAAAGCTGTCACAGGAAGAGAAGCTTAGAACTGAACACACTGTCCTCTTCAAAAATTAATTTAACCACCAGAAATATTTGTTATAGTTATTTGGCTAGCGAGACATTACAAGTTAGAAATTATCAATGTGATTGAAAACACTTTGGATTTGAGATTACTTTGGAAGCCCATTATGGATGCAATCCCTGCCATTTTGGGGGGGTAATTGTTATTAATAAATTAACAAAGAATGAGCAGCAGATGGATGAATTGTTGTAGTTCATTAATTTTATGGTGACTTCCTTTGCATGAGCCAATTATCTCTGTCATTGTATTGTTAAGTGGTGATGATGCCCAAAAGAAAGGGCATCGCAGGCAGGACAAATGGTCTCTGGAGTTTTCGGTTCAGGATTCTGTCAAAGGCCTCAAGAAGATCTTGGTGAGTCTGTTTTAAACCCTGCAGATCTATGCGGCCTTGAATTCTACACAATTCAGTGATCTGAAAACTTAAAATGAACATCATAAAGATTAAAACTGAGGCACAAACACACAATAGAGTTAAGATATAGATTTGGCTCTTCAGAGGATAATTTGATCTGATCTGGACTGAAGCAAATGCTGCCCAATTTGATCTCTCAGCAAGAATGTAAATTAAGATTTATGCTTTCTATTGATTAGTATGGGAAAACAATGACTCCCCCTCTCCTGTTTTTGAAATGAATGAAAGTTGAGAGTTGAGAGTTGTGGGCATTATGGATCGTTCTGATGAACGAATCTGTCCAATTTCCAAGGAAAGATAGTAGTTGGGAGGAGTGGGGGGCTATTAAAAATCCCAGCTCAAATATATAGTTACATAACTAGTGAACCTCTGCGCAAAACATCCACAATTCATAGGAAATAGTGAAACATGTCTAAAAATCGTACTTGAGAAATTAGGATCTACATTTCTGATAATATAAAAATTCTAAGAGTCATAGACCACTCCTCAGAGCCACCAAACTGAAGGATGTTTGACTGTGACCCTTTTTTCCTAGCTACATAGAAACAGGATAAAGACCAGGGACAAAAATGATTTGATAGCAGAAGAAGATAGATCAGAAATCTAGTTTTATTAAGAGAGAAAAACTCTTGAGTATTAGCATAATGCAATCCTTTCTGATGCTATTCAATAAATATAAATGTTCTGTAAAACCATAGGAGAGCAAAGTGAAAAGCCAACAGAGAAATCAACAATATGTTCTTTCCAGATGTCCATAATAGTGACTATAGAAAAAAGAATACCTATTTTTATTTTCACAAAGTTGGTCTTCCTTTAGACTATTTATAAGAAACACATACACATTCTTTCTCTCTGTGTGTCCCTCTCTCTCTCATAAACACACTCATTCATATGTAGACACCTTAACTAGGCTAGATACTGAGCCAATGGAAAAACTAAGTTCTCTTCTTTAAATATCCAAGAACTAAGAAGTATTCCAAGTTTCCATCATTTTAAAATGGAAACAGCCAATGACATCAAGCCATCCATACATTTGCAGGTGAATCAATATAAATCAAGTTCATAAACTTCATTATTTCCCTATTGGACAGTCAGTCAGAACCTCAAACGATCTCCTATTTGTAGGTAAAGCAGGTCAGAATTCACATGAATCTCTATTTTATAGATGAGATAAACCTATAATGTGAATAGAAATACAATGCATACTGAAATTTTGAACAGGGAGGGTGGTTTATACATAGTGGGATGACATGTTTAATGATGAAGTTCTTTCAACTAGCTCCTGAACCACTCAAAAGTGATCTGGTAATAAACTTCAATGTGGAATCCAGATGGGTTTGCTGTCTTTGCCAAGCCTGCATTCTCTACTGAGTGATGGTGCTGGACATATGCTTTATCTCATGATTGTAGTTAATTATGGAGTAGGTCATATCTTGTGTAAATTGGGAACACACACCTTGGAGATTCTGAGTTGGTGGAATGAGATGACAAGTGTCATTGCTGTTGTTTTCACCATAGCCCTATGGAAAAAACTAATTACCTTTTCATCTTGGTGAATCTCGAGGTCAGGTTACCACTACTATATCACTCCATGACAGGGTACATGGCTAATTAGGTAGGCTATGTAACCTGGATATTCCATGGATCTCATTACATCTTATTTAGAAAGGCTATAATTTGATTGGTGGAAAATTAAGGCATCTTCTCATGGGTCATTTTATCTCTCTGCAATAATAATTCTTGGCTTGATTAAAAATTGATCCAGTGTCTTAAAGTGAATTTATTATTGCTGCAATCTATCACCTCAGACAGATAATCTGGTTCCCATCTTTATCTGATTTGAAAAATCTGTCACTTATTATGTGTTGTTTTCTCCCTCCCCCATCAGTTAAATTGATAGTTTGCTAAGGCAGCAATAGCCTCTTGAAAGAAAACTTGAGACAATAACCTGGTGAGGGGGTTTTGGGGGTTTTTTTTTTTGCCTATCAGAGTCTTATAATATTTCAGTTTTAATATATTGATCTGAATTGTGTTCTGGCAAATTTTCTATAGGGAAAAAGAATCAAACCATGGTACAGCAGTTAAGGTATGCTTAGCTCCATGCAATTGTTATATTTATATTCAGCTTTATTTCTGCTTTACATTTATTTTTATCAGTTGCTGGATCCAAACAAGTTACTGGATTAAGGCCTGGGATTGAAATTCCTGGGTCTTATCCATTTTTAAATGACAGACCCATGGTGCCATTTGAAGAATAACCCTCCCCCCCCCTTCATCAATTTTAAAAGAAATCATTTGTGACATCAGAAAAAGATATTCTGACAACAAGGACATACTCATTTGTCCAAACCAAAGCAACTGGAATGTAGCATGCATGCACCCATATTTTGAAACCTAGTAATATTTCCCCCCACTATCATTAGTGCACATTATTAGGTTCCAATTAATGCAGGATTATTAGATTCCTGCATTAAAAATACTCCAAATCCCTAAAAGTCAGCTAAAGTTCAAACCAAGCTAATAAATGTGGATAAGAATGCTAATTACAGTTTCTTTTTTAAAAATCCCGCTACTTGATATTTTGTGATAAGAATGGAGAAAGACGTGTGTGTTTGTGTGTGTGTGTGTGCCGACATACTCAGTGCCTATATCTGCAAGGAGATGCTTGTTCTTCGCCACTGATTTATTTATAACTAAAGATAATGATTCTTTCTAAAGATAATGGGCCTGCTATTGTTCAAACAGGTTGTGGATGGTGGCCAAAGAAAAGGAGAGAATCGGTTTCAATCTTCCATAGAAGTAATTTTCTGCCGAATAGGGATTCTCTGATTTTTCTCTCTGTCTCTTTTTTAATTAATTCTTTTTGAGGTCCATCACAACTGGTTTCACAACACACAAATAAGGTGTTATTAGTCGCCAAAGCACTGAGTTTTTCTACCTATATTATTCCACCTCTTTCACTTGGAATAATTTCTTGAAACTGGAAAAGAAGCATGTCTCGGGGCATCCTGACTGGGAATTCTGTGGATTGCAGTCCCAGCACATCTGGAGGGCAGCAGAGTTGAGTAGGCTGTTCCAGTGTGTGTGCTTGCTCTGTGAACATTTATGCTCTCATCTGACAGCACCTGTGATGAAACAGTATTTTGGCTAATTAAATCATCTTAAGCACCATTGTGCACCGAGTGTGGGTTCAACAGATGCCTAGAGTGGTGTCATGGCCCACAAGGCAAAGCTGAGTATTTCCAGCCATCTCAACAGTCTCTTTTTCTTGGCAAAGCAGCCTATCTCCAGATGTCCCTCCCTGCCTTCTTTTGAAGCCTCTGCAGCTTTTCTTTCAGAATTCTTTGGGGATGCACATCAACAGTTATGTGGAGATTCATCTGAGGGACGCTTGGCACATAAATAATTTCTTCCCTGGGAAAAAAAGTGGAGAAAATCCAAGACAACTTTTGTTTGTTTCTCTACTTGAGTTGCCTTTTAGAGAATGTAGTTTGTGACAGAAATCTGAAAAAGACATAAGTTGCTGTACAGGGAAGTTTGACATAAACCAGGACAGCATCCTGCTTCACATTTCTTGTTGAAAATATCCTTTACTTGGAATATTAAATGGAACACATTTTAGTTCCTGCACTCTTTTAGTCTAAAATGCCGATTTAGAACCTCTGCTGTTTTCATTTGAGGCCATCACAGAGCAGTGTAATCTTTAATTTCTTACTGAATGCTTAAGGGACTTCCCCTCAGGTTGAGAAAGAAATTCCACTTTTAAAGTTTATTATTATTATTATTATTATTATTATTATTATTATTATTATTACTATTATACTTGTATGCTGCCCCTGTCCGGAGACCCGGGGCAGCTCACACCATACTGTACAATATAAAACAATATATGTACAAATCTAATAATTAAAACTATGACTAAAATCCCATTATCTTAAAAAAACAATATTTCAATCAAAGTTCATTCTGTGCATGGTAGAAGTTGTATGCATTTTCATTTCAAGAGGTGATATATTCTTCTGAGCTGTTTTGGCACTCTTCTGGCAATTTCCCCAAACTTTAGAGAAGGAGTGTTGTTTGGAGGCAAGTTCTTGAAGTTAAAGTCACCATCCATTCTTGTTGATAAACTGGCATTGTCCTAATAAACTTAATTGTGCTAATAAAAGCAATAGTAATATAACACTGAGCGGCTGAGCCTATAGTGTCAATAGCTTATTTCTGTTGGAGTTGATTGTATGTTATTTTTATGTCCAGAAGTACTTCAGTTAAAAGATCAGATCACACCCCCTCATTTCTTATGGAATTGTATTTGCCTTGGTCATATAATGATATTTTGTAAGCATTTGAAGCTAACTTTAAGGCAGTGGGCAGGCCAAATAACACACTCAACTCTGTCTCTAGCTTCTCACTGCTAGATTCACTCATTAGTCTCCGAAAAGATGGACTCAACTTTTCCAGTCTATTTTTTCATGTGAATACTTCTAGTCATAGTAATAGTATGATTTGAAATATTGTATTTGAACCATAGTGGTAGTTATCTGGAAAATGTTTTTCCTGCATTAGTAATTGCAAGAATTCTCAGTGATGTGATCTGCACACTAGTAATACAATCCTACAAAAAAAAAATATGTCATTTTATTTGGGATTTATCCCAGATAAGTGGCATATGACTGAAGTCTTAATGAGTAGTAGATGATTCTGAAAAATGAAGAAAATATCCAGAAATAACTGATACTTAGCCTAATATGTATCAGATATCTACCCAGGCACAGAATTAGTATGTGAACCTATAACATGCAACAGTCTTAAGAAAAATCTGCCACTGGAAAACGCAGCAAGACTGGAATGAAAATTATAACCAAATGTCTGTTTGGAAATGGTTATTGTTGCCTTTTCATACTTTTGTCAGCTTTTAAGTCTGATATCAGCCCCCTCACTATTGTGCAATCAAAATGTATCCTCCCCCTAAAAATCAAATAAAAATTATACACTAAATATATTCATTTTATAAATATGCATGTTAATTAAATATACATTTAGTTTAAATGCATGTGTTAATTATACATGTTACATTAGATCACAATTAAGTCAATAGAAATTGACAATTTGCATATAATCATACTTGTATAACTAATCAGTTGTCAGTCTAGAATGCCATTTTGTGAAAGATGGATATATCCATTCTAAAATATGTGAGCAATGTGTTTATGGAGAAAAAAAATGTGAAAAGAATAATTTTTCAGCTGAACATAAAGTTCAAAGCACTGCTCTTCTGTAATGTATTGGAAAATGCTTCCCTTCCTAGACAGGGAATTATGAGGCATTCTGTTTTCACAGTCCACATTAAAATATAGGTATGAAAAGTGCTTATTGCAACTAAATATCCTTTTTAAAGGTGTACCAAAGAATTGAAAGTGATGATGTTAGGAAGAAAATTTCTGGTTCAGTGTATTATTCATCTTTCCATGTTTGCTTTTTATGAATAGGGCTTTTTTTCTCAAATGGAATAATATTGTATGATACATTCCCATACACCACATGGGTTGGGTTTGTTGTTGTTTTTTGCAACCTACAGGTTGCAGTCTAACCTCCTTAGATTGCTATGAAACAATATTTTCTACCTTTAATTTCATAATCACACTGGCAGTCAGAGCCATTAACAGGTAACACAAAATATGTGGCAAATAAGACACAAGTAGGAGATCTGGCAGACTGAGGACAAACTGGTGTTATTTCATGTTCTTGAGTTTATGGATGACTCTAAGGGTAACATTACCAACAGATATTGACTCAGTTACCTTCTCTCAAATGGCTTCATTACTTTGTGTACCTGGTGGTTGGTACTTAGTTAGGTAAGCAAAATGCAGATAATACAGACATTTATCTTGTCAGTGAAACAAAATTAAGGTCAATAGGAACTTGTTCCATTAAATTATAATTATGGATATATAGTAATGTTAGGATTAGAGATAAATTATTGGAATCAGTGAAAATTTAGTCATGACCAATATATTTTATATTTATATTTAGGTTTTATATAAATATTTTATATTTCAGCAGGTCTACTTTCCTATAGAAAATGAATTACAGTAAGGAATAGACTATCTGACAAATAAGAAAGAACAGATGAAATATACTGGATTGTTTAAAGCTGTTAAAAAAGAGGCAATCAAAGTGCTAACAGCTGTATTTCAACAAATATGGAACTAAACTATGTGATTTAGAGTGACCTATACCTAGATCAAAACAGAGATTTGTGCAAAATAATGTGTAAATAACCAAGCCATTACATGAATTCCACATATAAGCTATGTTTTATTTAAGATCCTAACAAGAAAATTAGAACCATAGTAATTCCAAAAGAAATAGTAATAGTAGAATTTTGTGTAGCTTAAATACTGAGAAAAAGAATATTGCTTTGCATTGTGGATTTGGAGATATAATTTGGAGAAGGCCAACTCTGTGGGACCTAACTGGTCACTGGGATTCGTGTGACAGAAGGCGGTCCTGGAGATATTCTGGTCCGATGCTATGAAGGGCTTTATAGGTCATAGCCAACACTTTGAATTGTGACCAAAAACTGAATGGCAACCAATGCAGACTGCGGAGTGTTGGTGTAACATGGGCATATTTAGGGAAGCCCATGATTGCTCTCGCAGCTGCATTCTGCATGATCTGAAATTTCCAAACACTTTTCAAAGGTAGCCCCATGTAGAGAGCATTACAGTAGTCGAGCCTCGAGGTGATGAGGGCATGGGTGACTGTGAGCAGTGACTCCCGGTCCAGATAGGGCTGCAACAGGTGCACCAGGTGAACCTGGGCAAATGCCCCCCTCGCCACAGCTGAAAGAATGTGAGCTGTGGATCGAGGAGGACGCCCAAGTTGCGGACCCTCTCTGAGGGGGTCAAGGATTCCCCTCCCAGGGTGATGGATGGACAGATGGAATTGTCCCTGGGAGGCAAAACCTTCAGCCACTCCGTCTTATCAGGGTTGAGTTTGAGTCTGTTTACACCCATCCAGACCCCAACAGCCTCCAGGCACTGGCATATCACATCCACTGCTTCGTTGACTGGACATGGGGTGGAGATGTACAACTGGGTATCATCCACGTACTGATGATACCTCACCCCATGCCCTTGGATGATCTCACCCAGTGGTTTCATGTAGATATTAAATAGCAGGGGGGAGAGGACCGACCCCTGAGGCACTCAACCTCTGACCCCCCCACTAACACCCACTGCGACCGACTGGAGAGGTAGGAGGAGAACCACTGAAGGACAGCGCCTCCCACTCCCAACCCCTCCAGCCGGTGCAGAAGGATACCATGGTCAATGGTATCAAAAGCCTCTGAGAGGTTTTTGATACCATTGACCGCCAGAGATCATCCATCAACGTGACCAAAGCAGTTTCTGTGCTGTAGCCGGGCCTGAATCCTGACTGCTGAGAGCCTAGATAATTGGCTTCTTCCATGGACTGCTGGAGCTGGAGCGCCACCACCTTCTCAACAACCTTCCCCATAAAAAGAAGGTTGGAGACTGGCCGGTAGTTGTTAAGAATGGCTGGGTCCAGGGAAGGCTTCTTGAGGAGGGGCCGCACCAGTGCCTCCTTGTAGGGATCCAGAAAGGACCCCCTCCCCAAAGAAGCATTGACAATCTCCTGGACCCAGCTCCGTGTCACCTCCCTGCTGGCCGAGACCAGCCAGGAGGGACACGGATCCAGTAAGCAGGTGGCAGAACTCATAGCTCCAATGGCCTTGTCCACTTCATCAGGTGTCACCAGATCAAACTCTTTCCCAGACAGATGGACAACTACGGGCCCCAGTCACTTTGACTGATGCATTGTCAGTCGACTCTGTTATTCAATTGGAGTCGAGGTCCGCCCGGATCCGAGCAATTTTATCAGCGAAAAACGTGTTAAAATTGTCGGCACTACTCTGTAAGGGCTCCCCAACTCTACCCTGGTTAAGAAGGGAATGGGTCACCCTAAACAGAGCAGCTAGGCGGGATTACGCGGATGCAATCAAGGCGGCATGATATGCACATCTTGCTGCCTTGAGCGCCACTTTGTAAGTCTTAATATGAGCTCTTACAAGTGTTCGATCGGATTTGGATTGATGCTGATAAACCCCCTGGCAATACCTGAAACAGGTACATCATCTTAGGAACTGTCATCATTTTTAATGCTCTTATTTTACCCATTCTCCTTAGCCTTTTCTCTTTCCAGCTCCTCATCTGTTTCAGCATTTTCCTCCATATTTGTCTATAATTCACCTTCTCAATTTTTGTTTATTCCGCATCCAATGCAAATGGTTGGAAGTCATTTGAGGAATTATGTTAGTTTCAAAGACAGATGAAGACAGTAAAAAAAATTCTATGCAGTCGCAAGAAGTCAAACTTGACTCAATAGCTTCCTCTAAGCATGAATATGTCTAAACCAGGGGTGTCAAAATCGTGGCCGTGGGCCAGATATATCATGCACTGGCCATGCCCACGCCCAATTTAGTGAAGGGGAAAAAATCCTGATACTGTCATGTGATGCCGCCGTGATGATATGAGTTTGACACCCCTGGCCTAGACTGAACCTATAGGCCACCCCAAGGAATTCATTTTTAAAACCAAATAAAAATATTATACCAATATTTCTACAAAAACCATATACATTTTTATGATTTGGGGCTCCTATATTTAATACTATACTCTAATATATTTAAGGTCATATTCCATAAATATCTATTTCTTAAAGCAACTACTAAGATGACAGTACATTTCAAGATACTGTGGATAAACTCATTAAAAGACGGATCGGACATAAGGTTATGAATGGAGGGCATAAGCAGAAATACCCATGTAACATCCATTGTTGTATATTGTACGTTCAGTAGCCCATTATATTCAAATGTGGTTTTATGTGATTTTAAATATTTGATTATCCTTACAGAATTCAGTGTGGCTTACCTATTATTATTAAAGTTAAACATGCATAGTGCTCGAAGTGTATTATAGTAAAATTTAATAAGGATTCTTCATTATCTTCTGTCTAGCACAGAAGTATTTATTTGGTTTAACAAAGAGAGATCATTCTTCCTTTGAAACAGGAGTCTGTATGGTTGTTTGAAAACTTTCTTCTAGAGGTTGCCTCATCTTATTAGCTCAAGTCAGATTAAAGTTATGTTTTCCTATTATTATTCAGTCTTGATTTCCCTTCTGTAGTTTTGAATTTACTTTCCTCAAAAACATTATTCATTGCAGAGAATTCATTTAGCTGAATAGTTTACAAGCTTAAAAAAAGAAAAGGAAAGGAAATCACCAAGGTATTAAAATGAGTCTGTGAAAAAGTACATATTTCATCAGTGATTTTAATCTTTAAAATATTTGCTTCAGGTATCTGGGACACCACTGATTCTCTGCTACATAATGTAAAGTATACTGAAGAAATTAGGTCAGCATTCAGATTGTCTTCCTCATAAAAATTCAGTGGTGATGCATTAAGAGAATTGTGCTTTAGATAATCACGAACTAAAAAAATCTGGAAGGTATGATGACACAAATGTAAAGTTAGTTGATGTTATGGATGGAATAAATCCGATGTAAAAATATAATTTGCATCAAGTCTACAATTAGAACCAAGCTGTATACATTGAAGTAAATTTGATTTACATTTCTAGCTCAGAGAATTGGGATTATTCACCAGTTAGCAGAGAGAAAATTGTTTCCCTGATTTTCACTTTCCTGTATATGAAATTTAAGATTATCACAATACAATCATGTGTATTGTTACTCAGAACTAGTTTCCCACTTTGTTCAATGGATGTTATTTCCTAATAACTGTATTCAGGACAGCAGCAGTGTTACATTCTTCTCAGACTGAAGCACATAGGCTTCAATTAGGTCCTCCATTCTGGAGGGAAAAATACTGACTGCTGATTGGATAGACTGTCTGACAGCTCCCTATAAAAGGGCTGGCTGTCAGACAGAGCCTTTGCTGGGTAGTAAATAGTTTCCAAATAAAGAGCTGTTGTTTTGAAGCCACTTCTGTCTGCCTCTTCCATTCACCCTATCTAATAGGCATTAAACTCCAAAACATGGGTCAGGTCTTATCTTGATCTTTTATAATGAGATTGCAGAGATAAATAAGAATGTTAAAACTCTGATTTAAAGTGGAACCAGCAGTTTTTCTGAAGGAATATGAGAAACAGGCACCCTGATATAGCCAGGTGGGGATCACAATGTTGAACTAAGCACCATTACAATTTATAGTCTGCCTGCTTGCCAAGCATTTTGCAGCACATAATTATATCTAAAAGACCAAACTGTTTGCTTTGAAAAAGGACATTTACATTTAAATAATGTGTATATTAAGAACTATCTTTAATTGTGACTTCAAAGAACAGTTTGAAGGTCACAAAATGATTTATGAAGGTGCCATTTTCATGAGATAGAGGGCTAAAACCCCCATGTATCTGTTAATAGTATATACAGCATTATAGTATAACTTAGCCTTTATAGTCAGACTTCTTCTTCTTCTTCTTCTTCTTCTTCTTCTTCTTCTTCTTCTTCTTCTTCTTCTTCTTCTTCTTCTTCCTCTTCCTCTTCCTCTTCCCCTTCTTCTTCACCTCCTCCTTCCTTCCTTCCTTCCATTCTTCCTCCCTCCCTCACTTCCTCCAATCCTCCTTCCCTCCCTCCCCCTCTCTCTTCTTTCCTTCCTTCTTTCTTTCACTGTATTAGGACCTTAAACTTTGTAATAGTATCCAATATTTTCCAGGTTAAACAGGAAGGAATAGAAATTGGTTTTATTACTTTCAGACAAATCTGAGTAATGGTCATAAGGTACAAGTGGCATTGCTGTGAATGGGTCCATCTATTGTTTGGGACCAAAGCAGCTATGGGGGTGGTCAAACTTTTTTGGGATGTGTATTAGCAAGGGACCACTGTGGAGACTCCATCTACTCATATCTGAATCATTTTGGGTCTTGACTAGGTAGAGTTTCAATATGAAATGAAATACTAAAATTGACTCTTTGCTTTATTTTTTTTAAAAAAATCTATGTTTTGTATACATCCCTAAGAATAAATTATCAAGAGGAATGAAAACATCATCTTTTAATGAACCCATAATCACTTGCAGGATGGAGTCTGGGCAACTGAATGGAGCTGAGAGTTTACTGTCTGGATGCCTTTTCTATCACCAATGAGGAGTTACATTCAGCAGATATATTCTCATCATGCCCAGAGAGAGAAATATGTGCCTCTACCTAGGATCAAACTCACAGCCTCCTGATTTAATGAAGAGGAATCAAAATGCAGGCTATATTTAATGAATAACAGGAATAGTGTACAATATATAGTTCTTTTAAATCTGAGATCAAGACAGTAGTTACTAGGTCTATGAAAGGTGGCTTTGATTTACCTTGATGAAAATTTTCTTGTCATTTCACTGCTTAAACCAGCGCTTGTGAAATCTGAAAAAGGCAGCGTAATGCACAGGAGCATCTCCCAATTCACTTTTAGAAACCAGAGGGTTGTGTTCCATCTGAAAAAGAGCTTTGAGGAGGTTCTTCGGTTATACTTTCAAAACAAGCAAAATATACCCTCAAAGACCTGCTCAGCTGTTGCATTTGCAGATCTCCTCTCCATTGCAAATGATAGCTCTCAGAATATGTTTGCCATCTTAATTCCCTATGTAGCTCAGGAGTCATGCATTAATGTTTAGGGATGCATCTAAGATGTTTAAGCACAAAAGCTACATCAACGAATGCTCAAGAGAGAAACAAGATGACTTGAAGCTATTTGTCAGATAAATGCACTGTGGCAAAGTGCATTTGCTTCTCAAACTTTTGTCTTCCAAATATACTTTGCCATCATTAACATATGGGTGAATTTCCTGAGAGAGCATAGCAATCATGGGTTTTGATCTTTTAAATATAATATGTAAATAGATATATTGCTCTTGGGTCAAGTGGACTATATAAGAAACACCCCCGTGTGTGTGTCTGGGTGATGGGCACATTTCACTAAGCACTGTTTTATGTTGTGTGTATATTAAACTTGTTAAAAATTAATAAAAAATATTTTTTTTTAAAAAAAGAGGTAATGTTTGATTAAAGCACCGGGCTAGAAACCAGGAGGCAGTGAGTTCTAGTCCCACTTTAGACATGAAAGCTGGCTGGATGACTCTGGGCTCTCTTAATCCCAACCAATAACAACCAACAGGGTTGTTATTTGTGGGGAAAATAGGAGGAGGTTAAGGCATGTTAGCTGCCTTTAGTTATTTATTAAAGAACAATAATGAAAGAATACAAATAAATTAAAATAATTGCAAGTCATTGCTGAATTTTTTGTAAATCAGGATCAGAACAAGGTCTTTCAAAAATGGCTAACAGAATATGTATTTCAACAGGAGATTGGGATGAGATTTGTACAGAATTTTAAAAGAGCTTTTCAAAATTAAACGACCTCCTATGTCCACAAGTGAAATCTAGATGAGTTTCCAATAGTCAGCATCATGGAAGGCTGGCGGCTTTTGTACTTATAGAAGGGTAATCTATTGTGATAGTTTCTCTAAGAAAAACAGTGGCTCATATGTGTGCTGTTAACTTAAACAGGTGCTTGAATAGACAGCTGAAGGTTTAAGGGCAAAGGTCAAGCAATCAAAAGTGACCATCTATTGCATAGATCATCAAACAGCAAGCCCATCAATGGGTTCAGTGAGGAATGCTGGAAATTAATCAGTTCAGCTCTGGTGTTTAGCCATGCTGATTATATAGTGGCAAAGCAACTGTGAGATGACAGGCAGGAGAAAGTAATGTAATAGAAGTTCATTCCCAACAAAGGCCAAAAAGGCAGATCAATTTGCAATATTCTTTTCTGCACCCATGCACCAAAGCAGAAACATGAAAGCAGAACATTAAGGGATGCTCCCTATGAACTAGACAAATCAATAAACATCACTGGGAAAGGAGGAGAGAAAAAGGTGAGCCTTCTGTTGAACATCTCCAGTCCATTTTTCCATTTCAATGAAATGATGAGGAACAGAGGCCTCTCGCTAGTTTCCTTTCACTTGGAGCGTCCTAGAACTCTCAAGGTGAAAGCAACTTCCTGAGTAAATCAAGTAAATCACCCTCCTTGCCTTTCGTAAGCTCCTTAAAACCCACCTCTGTCGCCAGGCATGGGGGAATTGAGACTTTCCCTCCCCCTAGGCTTATAAAATTTATGCATGGTATGTTAGTATGTATGACTGGTTTCTAAATTGGGGTTTTAAATTAACTTAAATATTAGATTTGTTTACATTGTACTATTATTGCTGTGAGCCACCCCGAGTCTGTGGAGAGCTGCGGCATACAAATCTGATTAATAAATAATAATAATAAATAAATAAGTAGGTGGCCAGATCTCGACAGAAAGGCAAAGAAATGGAACACCTGAACTGGCAAAAACAAGGAATTGGAGTCCTTAACAGTTAATACCTTTGATCTTGAATTTTCAGAAAGAGAACGAAAATTGCAATTAGATCTATTATTTCTCTCTTCCGGTAAGAAAATGGAATATTATTATCTCATCAGGGAACTGGCAAATACTAGTCCTAGATGTGGAAAATTCCAGGAATCAAAATTCCAAGTATAAGCATGAGTTGAAAATTAATCTTAATATGCAGTCGGGTTTATCTAGTAAATCATGCATCACTGAATCATGGCTTGTATGAAAGGGAAGAAGGGAAAATAATACTAAAGGATTTGAATCAATCTGACAAAGCCCAACTTTGTCATGTTCATGTTCCTATTCAATCATTCAGTTATAGTAAAAGTTCAAACAAATAAAAAATAGTTTTATTTGATTTAGTATGGTTTAGTAATATGTGGACATGGGCATGGGGGTATATAAATTATGACTTATAATTTATTGTATAGAGGGGACAATATATCTTGATCAACAGATTAAAAGAATAATTATTTTAGTATGAGATTGAATTTGAGTTTTTTGTTTTGTTTTTTCATTTTAAAACATCACAATATTTTAACACAGGTCCACACCCGTTTTCATACATTGTTACCTATTTGATAATATACAGTATTTCATATGTTTGCAAAATCTTCATCATTCATCTCACATTGTCTCACAGTCTTTCCTTTTTTTTCTTATCCAGTTGTACCATTTAGTCCATATTTCATAATATTTATGCAATATTTATGAATGTATCTGGTAATGCAGTTTTTTTAGTTTTCCCTTTTCTCTGGCTGTGTAAACTTTCCTAGGGTCAATTATACCATTATAATCTCCTATTATACATGCATTTTATAATTAATTGTTAATAAATTCTCATGTATCTCTTGGTAAAAACATTTTGTTTCTTATTAGGTGTGTATACACTAACAATATTTTTTCCCTCCAGTTTCAATCTCTACAATTATTTATTTCCCTTTCGGGTCAGCTTTTATTTCTTTGGACTTAATCTTTAACTTAATAAATTAAAGGGTAAATGCCAGATGCATTAGCTTATCCTGGATTAGATGAAACAGTTGTTCAGCTCAAAACATGATACATGATATATATACATATACATGATACATGATACATGATACATGATACATGATACATGATACATGATACATGATACATGATATATGATATGTTTATATAGAACAGGGTTGTCAAACTCAAGGCCCGGGGGCCAGATACAGCCCACGTGGTGGTTAGATCTGGCCTGCAGGGCTGCCCTGGAAAATGCAAAGGACCGGCCCATGGTGCCTTTGTGTTTTCTCTGGCAAAGGGTTGCAGGAAGCCCTCAAAATGGAGCTCAGAAGCCCAGTTTTGATGCAAAGTCCTCAGAGCCTCAGGCCATCACTGGGGCCTCTGACACGAGTGATGTCAAACTGGCCACATCCACCATGGCTCCTCAAGATCAAACCTGATGCGGCTCTCAATGAAATTGAGTTTGACACCCCTGATATATTGTAGAACACGAGTGGAGAATTCATAGTGTGAGAGATGCATATCCACCTGACTTCAAAACAAAACAAAGAAAGCCCATACCCCCACAGGTAGATGTGGGAAATGAAAAATGAATGGACCCACAATTGAAAGTGGGCAGAACTATATCATGCTTTCTTCATACATTGCATATACAACATATAGATTTAGATTAGATTAGATTTATTGGATTTATATGCCGCCTCTCTCCGGAAACTCGGGGCGGCTCACAACAATAATAAAAAACAGTACATAATAAAAATCCAATGCCCACCAATCTAATTACAATTTAAAACAATCCCAATATATATAGAAAACAGGCACACAGTCAATCAATCAACAAAACAACATGGGCAAGGGGGAGGTGTTTTAGTTCCCCCATGCCTGACGGCAGAGGTGGGTCTTAAGGAGTTTACGAAAGGCAGGGAGCGTGGGGGCAATCCTAATCTCAGGGGGGAGCTGGTTCCAGAGGGTCGGGGCCCCCACAGAGAAGGCTCTTCCCCTGGGTCCCGCCAGACGACATTGTTTAGTCGACGGGACCCGAAGAAGGCCGACTCTGTGGGACCTAACCGGTCGCTGGGATTCGTGCGGCAGGAGGCGGTCCCGAAGATATTCTGGTCCGGTGCCATGAAGCGCTTTATAGGTCATAACCAACACTTTTAATTGTGACCGGAAACTGATCGGCAACCAATGCAGACTGCGGAGTGTTGGAGTAATATGGGCATACTTAGAGAAGCCCATAATTGCTCTCGCAGCTGCATTCTGCACGATCTGAAGTTTCTGAACACTTTTCAAAGGTAGCCCCATGTAGAGAGCGTTACAGTAGTCGAGCCTCGAGGTGATGAGGGCATGGGTGACTGTGAGCAATGACTCCCGGTCCAAATAGGGCCGCAACTGGTGCACCAGGCGAACCTGGGCGAACGCCCCCCTCGCCACAGCTGAAAGGTGTTTCTCTAATGTGAGCTGTGGATCGAGGAGGATGCCCAAGTTGCGGACCCTCTCTGAGGGGGTCAATAATCCCCCCCCCAGGGTAATGGACGGACAGATAGAATTGTCCTTGGGAGGCAAAACCCACAGCCACACCGTCTTGTCTGGGTTGAATTTGAGTTTGTTGACACCCATCCAGGCCCCAACAGCCTCCAGGCACTGGAACATCACTTCCACTCCTTCGTTGACTGGATGTATGTATGCACTGATATGTATGCACACATTCCACACATTGCACAATGCACATATATAAACCAAAAGATACCCATGCACCCAACCTAAATTACATCCTCCCCTGAAATGCATACAAAATTTTGGAATTAGCTGTATCCTTCTAAAGAGGAGAAAGCTTGGATTTTCATATTATCATAAGTTCTTTGCAGGCAACCTGTGATGCCTTAGTCCGAAATCAGAGTTTGCCTACTATATGTTACATAGCATTTGTATTACAGAATAGAAGGCCACAAAGTGTATTAGAACCTTTGATCTTTTAAAATAGCCTTGATTGATTGATTGATTGATTGATTGATTGTTCATTTATATGTTTATGTTTATTTAGATTTGCATGCCGCCCCTCTCCGCAGACTCGGGGCGGCTCACAACAAAGTGAAAAAACAATTTACAACAAATCTAAATTTCTACTATGTGGATCCCCTTCTCACATAGCACAATTCTGGGCAGCAAACAAGCAGTTTTAGCCACCATTTCATGAAATAGAATTAGGCTTTTAATATTCTTTAAGGTCATTGTGGACTTCTGTGGTTCTCTAGAAGTTGCTGAAATTAGCAGCTACAGATGGGATGTTGGGAGTTCAGGAACACCTGGATGGCCTAAAGTTCCCTTCCTATGCTTTGAAGACTGCGCAATGTTTCCCCATAGGCTAAACATTGGCATTAGGGCTTGCTTAATTGTTGGAAATCCCTTGGTTTTGCACTCCTCAGCTTTCTATGGCATATTTACCCATTGCTCTGGTTTAGGGGACCAGTTACAAATGGACAAATACTTAAGACTACATGGGAACTATATCAAAATTAATTGAAAAGCCAGGCCTCCATTCTAACAGACTAGACACACTATCTTCAAACTAGTCCCAATAGTCTGTTAGCATAGAGACCTGATTATTGTTAGCCACTATAACAGCATTGGTGGGGGAGGGTGTCATCTTTCCTGTTTCAACTGGCACAACCAATATCTGTGTGCTCTCCAAGGAGGTCCCTGGCAGCTGCAGGACATAATTACCAGATTCTCCTATATCTTTTAGGCATTTGGATCTATGGCTGATTTCTGCATTGCTCCCTTGCTAACTAATATGTTATTGGCTTGACACAATTGACAGCTGACAATGCTGGTGGCTAAAGAACAGCCTTTGGGACTGTCTCAAAATGAAGTTAATGATGGGCTACGATAAGCTCCCTCCGTTTCCTATACATCATTTACCTGGAATTGCACTGCGTGTGCAGGTCTCTTTTGTGATGGCAGGACATGTGACCACATGGCCAGATGTACTAAATGATGCAATAATTCCACTGGGCCAAATTTGGACTTTTTTCTTTTTTTTTTGCGGTTTTGCAGTAAGGAGAGAAACAAAGAGATCTGCTTAGGAAATTCTCTGGCTGGGGAATGGGCAATGTCACCTAACCAAAATGCACAATATAATCTATTATGTATGAGGAAAATAAACGAATACCCCTCAAAAATTATAATGATCTTGAAACTTGAAAAGGTCCTATTGACTTTTCTTGAAATTACATAAAATGGAAGGTCATCAAAACCTCAAAAAGTCATGCAAGGATCCTTATTTCTACAGTTGTCTATATTGGGGCTTGATAAATATGGCCCAATGTTCAAAAATAAGTTAAACAGACCTTCTGAAAACTCTTTGCCTAGTAATCACCTTAAGGCATTGGAATCCTCTTCATCACTGAATTTGGACATTGTAATCTAGCACTTTTTTTTCAAATTTAGTTTTCTGGATTGGCACGATAGTTTTCTAGGTTTCTTTAAAAGCATATTTTATCAATTGAGCCTTTATATAGCACATTCTCTTCATAACAGCTACTCAAAGATCTAAAAAATAAATATCAATAAAACATTACAAAGACAGACAATTTCCATATTGGGGTTTGCTGGTCCCTTCTTCTTCACTGATCTTTTTGCTGCCCAGTCTGCTCTACTTCCTTGTATTCCATGAAGATCTTTCACCCAATATTAACCAGGCCTAATACTCTTGGATGTCTAAGCCCAAGATGATCTCTCGTCTCATTTTTTCCTCATTATACATAGATTTTGTAAAGATTGCTGCCTGGTTGTCTCTTTTTCTTTCATTCATTCATTCAATTTCTATGCCGCCCTTCTCCTTAGACTCAGGGCGGCTTACAACATGTTAGCAATAGCACTTTTTAACAGAGCCAGCATATTGCCCCCACAATCCGGGTCCTCATTTTACCCACCTCGGAAGGATGGAAGGCTGAGTCAACCTTGAGCCGGTGATGAGATTTGAACCGCTGACCTACAGATCTACTGTCAGCTTCAGTGGCCTGCAGCACAGCACTCTACCTGCTGCGCCACCCCGGCTCTCTTTTTGCACAGTTCCTATGCCCATGATGGTGAACCTAAGGAGAACCATACCTGCTGACATGTGGGTGTCACCCTAGCTCAGCTCCAGCATGCATGTGCGTGCCAGCCAGCTGATTTTTGCCTTGTATGGAGGCTCTACGAGGGTGTTTTCGGCCTCCAGAGGGTCTTTGGGGATGGTGGAGGATGGTGTTTTTGCCCTCCCCAGCCTCCAGAGGCCTACTGGGCCCACTGGAAGTTGGGAAATGGGGGAGCAGAGGACATGCACACATGTGCATGGGGGATGGGGCTCATGGGGGGTATTGAATTATGGGTGTTGGCATGCACTTGCGGGCGATAGGGCGTGCATGCTTGCTTTTGGCAACCAAGAAAAAAAAGGTTCGCCATCACTGTCCTATGCCATAATAAATAAATAAAAGGATGTATGCCTCTGTTTAAATTAGTCCTGAAACCCTAGTCAATACCTTTGTCTGCAGTGCAATATGCCAGGAAAAAAAAGCATGGAGATAGGTTCATCTTCAAAGGCATACCAGAATACTTGATAATCTCATGTTATGAGGTTAACAATGTTATTTGTTATGTCTGTCACTAAAAAAAAAAATGCTTTGCTCTATCCTAGAAAGAAGTGCCACTGCTTTCAAGAGGACTAGGTTTCAGGTACTTAAGGCAAAAGATCACAGAACTAGCTAGAAGACTTGTACTTTATTAGTCTAAAAAGTCCTAACAGTCCTGTATTCTTTTCCTACAGTGGCTAACAAGATACCCAGGAGGAGCCCAGAAGCAAAACATGAAAAAAAATTTCCACTTGTGTTTTCATCAGTGTATGTTTCCAGGCAGCCTAGTTCTGAAATTAAATATAATATATAATCAAGACCATCAGCCATTGATCTCCTGATCTTTCATGCATTCACTCATTTCTTTTCCAAGGATGTCCCAATATGTAATTGTGCCCGGGTTCAGGGCAAAATTCTTCTTTATCTTCTTCTCAATTTGCTGCTACTTTCTTTTTCATATAATCTTTACTGGAATTGTACAGCTACTACTCCTGAGCACAGGCTTGGTTGCTTGTCTGCCATTTTCCTAAATTGTCTTTTTGGCTCCAACCCAAAATATTATATATTTTTTTAACATCTTTGATTGTGAATCAGTCACAAAACAGGCTATGAGTATGGACAGTTTTCCATCTCAAATTGTACGCATGATGTCTGATTGTAGGTTTTAAAAAACAGTTTTATGATGGGAAATAAAGCAGGAAATTAATGGTACTGTTTGAAATATATATGTGTGTGTGTGTGTGTAAAATTTGAGGATAAATACACACACATATTTTTGATTATATTTATTCCCAAATTTAAATTTAATTTCAGATTAAATGCATATTAAATATTAAAGAAATCTCAAGTCAGAAGGAATATTTGCATGAAACTATCTTGACATCAAGAGTTTCAAGATGATTCTTTTAGGACTATTACTGTAGGCTCTATTGGGAATTATGTGCATTCAGTGGCCCAAGTTTATTTATTATCAGTTTTGTTACAAAAACTATTGAATCTCATAGGCTTAGATTGGCAAAATAATAATCTGAAAAAATATGCATAAATCCTTTTGACTGAGGGTTACAATCTAAAAAGTAGGTGTATCAAACAATGATGTTGATAAAGCTAGGATGATTAATACATTTGATTTAATTTTAAATTAATTTAATTTACAAGATTTGAGGTGTACAATGTTTCTCTTGCAATACATAAAACAGTGTAGTTTAGTAACAAACCTGAGGGGTAGGGACTCTATGGACTACATACAGGGATGGATTCCAAATTTGTTTTACTACCACTCTTTTAGTACCACTCTGTGGGTTTGGCTTAATTTTGTGGGTGTTGCTTAATTTTGTGGGAGAGGCTTGATGGTCATGTGACCAGGTTGGAGTGGCTTGATGGTCATCTGACCAGGTGGGATTGTCTTGATGGTCATGTGACTGTGTGGGCATGGCCAACTTGCCATCACTCACATCAAGGGTTAGGGTTAACGTTCGGGTGCCTGGCCTCTCCTTCCCAAAGACCTCAATGAGATACAATTCCCCTGTCTATTTACTACTACTGAACATCCAAAATATGTTTTTTAATCCTATATATATGTGCCACATGTGTACATACATATTACACACAGGCACACAAAAATATACATTATTTATTATATATATGTATGTGTACACACACACACGCGCGCGCGCACATCTATCTTCTAAAACTTCTAAAACTAAACCTAAAACTCACTTACTCTGTTAGAGGCACCCAAATAATTCAGACAATGTAAGGTTTCCTGCTGCTGCAGATGGTTGGACTAGATGACTTCTGAGATGTCTTCCATTCCTAAATTGCTGTGCTGTTTCTAAGTATCTTCTGAAGCCACGTCTAGTAGCAAGGTTTGTGGTGCTTCCTTCCTTCCTCTTCTCTCTCTTCCCCCTCTCTCTTCCTCACTCCCCATCCATCCATCCATCCACCCACCCACCCACCTACCTACTTACCTATCTTCTATCTATCTATCTATCTATCTATCTATCTATCTATCTATCTATCTATCTATCTATCTATCTAAATTTCATTTTAGTGTCTGCTGGTTAGTATACATTCAAAATGACAATAAAGTTATTCTAAATCTAAGCTCTAAGAAAAATCGGACTAATGGAACTCTAGCAAGAATTCTGGGATTCTTGAAGGCACCTACAAGAACTCCTGTACTTCCATTTGATATATGCAAAAGCCCGAGGGAGAGAGAAAAAGTGAAACTCACTGTAATTGTGCTTGTAGGAGAGAGCTAGTATAGAGCGGATTTTATATTAAAACAAGATTTATTTCTCTCTCTACATCTTAAAGAAAGTTACAGTTCTTTTTTTGAGCTGTTGGCCTAGGACATATATTTATTTTTGTTATAAAAAGGAAATCCCATCCATTTCACAGAGATGGCAAAGTATCAGATTAATAATAATTTGGTAATATCTCACAGTATCTGAAGAGATTTCTTAGAAGTTAAAAAGAATTCAGATATGGGAGAAAATAACACGAGTTTAAAAAGGGAAATCTCTAAAATTATTTTTATTGATATTTTTTGGCTGTGATTGAAGATAATACAAAACAGATACTTTCACATTTATCATAAGGGACTTCACAAGGGACTAAATATGAATATTTGGTGTCTGTTTCTTTGTGAATGTACTGGTATATGTCATTTTATTACCTGTCTTAGTGTTCTCCATTGTAGGCTTCATTTGCCACACGGGCATAATACCATCCTACCTCTATAATAATGTGCTACGTAATGCTATTATTACCTAATAATGGGCATTACATTACATTACATTATTTCCTAATACAGCTAGCATTCTCCTAGATTAGTTTTCTTTATGAAAAGAAGATTGTTTTTTTTTTCTTTTGGGAAGCATTCAGATGGACAGTTTCCCATCTCTATTCCAAAGAAATATAATTGCCTTGGACGGGAAAAGAACACTCGGACACCAAGCTGGGTAAAATGGGTCACTTTATTAAATATTAACAGAAAGACCTGCAGGGGTCACTAAATGGGGCGGAGTTTCCTGAACACAACATACTTGGGCAACTTAAATGGGCGTTACTCCAAGCCTGGTCAGGGTGAGGCGTGTCCCGCCTACTCCCGACCCGAAAGCCACGCCCAGCATGTGGGAGGGCTCACCTTGCATGACCCGGAACCGGAAATGACGTAGGTGAGCCCCAAGGGCACTCCCTTCGCACCTCTCCGTCCGTGGAGGAAGCGTGAGTTGTGCAATGGGGGTGCCAATCATCTTACAAAAGATGCCCAAAGGAGAACACACAGTTGCTACTGATACCCTTTCCGCCCCGTTTCTGCCATATAGTGACCAAGAATATAAACATCCAATTGCTGAATCGGAACCTATTTACATACAGATGCACCCCGTAACCACAAATCCTTACCCTCATCCAGGATGGAGTAGGCGAAAAACAATCTGTAGCAAATGCCCTAAGACTGCAAAAATTCCTACTCGGCCCCAAACCAGGCGACCTATAAAAACATCCTGGATTGAGCGGAGGGTGGGTGGGTGTCCGTTTTGCGGCGAGCTCGTCGGCAAGGGAAGCCAGGGGAGGGCAAGCAAGCCCTGATAAAGGGCACATGCCCCGCCCCTCGGCTTTCCCAGAATGCCCAAGCGGCCGCTGATTGCTCAGGGGCGTTCCCACGCTATCGCGGGGAACGCCCCCCAGCTGATGGGGGAGCCGAGTTGGTTCCCGCCATCGGCAATTTTCGTCCAGGCGATATTTCGCCTGGCCTTTCATTTGCCTTGGACGGGAAAAGAACACTCGGACACCAAGCTGGGTAAAATGGGTCACTTTATTAAATATTAACAGAAAGACCTGCAGGGGTCACTAAATGGGGCGGAGTTTCCTGAACAAAACATACTTGGGCAACTTAAATGGGCGTTACTCCAAGCCTGGTCAGGGTGAGGCGTGTCCCGCCTACTCCCGACCCGAAAGCCATGCCCAGCATGTGGGAGGGCTCACCTTGCATGACCCGGAACCGGAAATGACGTAGGTGAGCCCCAAGGGCACTCCCTTCGCACCTCTCCGTCCGTGGAGGAAGCGTGAGTTGTGCAATGGGGGTGCCAATCATCTTACAAAAGATGCCCAAAGGAGAACACACAGTTGCTACTGATACCCTTTCCGCCCCGTTTCTGCCACAGCAGGGGGTCAGATCTCTATCTTGGCCCCCTGCTCCCCCCCTAAGCCTGCCCCAGCTCACGCAGGCACCACTGCAGGTCTGTGTAAAATTGCCACTCCTGACATCTTCCTAAATTGACCCAGTGAAAGCTAGGGGGGGGGTTTAAAAACACATGCCCGTGTGTCAGATCACTTTGCCTCCCCCTGCCATGTTAACCCATAACCTGGTCCCGTCAACAGCTGTTGGTGTGACGGCAACTCCGCATCCCCTCCATGTGGGGGTATCAGAACCATACACCAGAACCACACACCACGGCCGTAGGCCCCGTACGACCGGTGGTTCACCATGACATGACATCACTGTGCCAAGTCCTTCACCGACACCAGGTCGTTGCCACCCGTGTGCAAGACCAACAATCTGTTCCATATGCTCTGCAAGCCCCGGGGGACTGCCACGACTTGACGCCACTGGGCCAAGCCCTTCACCACCACCAGGTCGTTGCCACCCGTGTGCAACACCAGCAATCTGTTCCATATGCTCTGCAAGCCCCGGGGGGCTGCCATGACTTGACGTCACTGAGCCAAGTCCTTCACCACCACCAGGTCGTTGCCACCCGTGTGCAACACCAACAATCTGTTCCATATGCTCTGCCAACCCCGGGGGACTGCCATGACTTGACGCCACTGAGCCAAGTCCTTCACCATCACCAGGTCGTTGCCACCTGTGTGCAACACCAACAATCTGGGTCCGGCCCATCACTGCTCCCGACTTTTCACAACGGAAGAGACCCGTCTCAAACGAAGACCTCCGAGCTCAAGCCTTTCCGCTGAAGCCCCAGCGACTCAGCAACCTCCACATTCCTGAAGATAATGTTGCAGCTCAATGTTCAGCCACCAAGCCACGCTGTGGCTGCAGTTCACTACTGTGGGCAACGGAAGGGCAGCTCCTTCGCACTTCGCACGTAACAAAGTGGAGCAGGGCCAGGACCTAGAGAAACGATAAGGATACAAAGACAGTGTTAGCCACCCGATCCCAAGAGTGCTTGTACTCAGGTGCTCTGAATCTACTTTATGAAAGCCACTGACTTCCATCTGCCACCGGATTCATTACTTTGCTGAGAACTTGTTGAAACCTGCATTCAGTATTGTTGAGGGAATATCACCCGATATCTTGCCGATCCTCCTGTAATGGCCCCTAACTGTTATTTTAAAAGGCACCCTTCCCTGGCTTCATCGCTTTACTTGCACTGAGTCCGTCATACCTCGGCATCTATCCTTGTTTGATATACCAGGCCAGTGATCAATCCACCATCTGCGTTATTGGTCAGCCACCATGTGTAACCAACGCAGCTGCCGCAGCCGCTATTTAACATCAGTTTGCTGGCCCAGGGAACCTTGCACGATCCACTACTATGAGATCATGACAGCACCTTGCAGACCTACCATGTCCCAAAGGCCATTTTTATGGCTGTCGTGTGAAACAGCCTCGCCTCGTTGGGTGAGGATCTGGGTCTCATCCAATGCCCGTTGCCCCTGAAACTGGGCAATGTATAGCAGCTTACTAATTTCTCCCCAATCTGAGTCCTTTCCTTGGACCATCTCTTGGCCATTCCCCCTATCCTCAAATAGTTTGACGCCGAGGTCTTTTGTTAGGAGAGCTAAGCCCACCTGTTGCCCCTACATGATGGCATGTAACCATGTGGTCCGACCTTCATTCCTTTGCTTGAGCGATGGCGCCGTCCCCCGATTCTGGGTACCCTGCGCCCCAGCCTATGCCATGTGGCTGCCAACCGCCTGCCCATGCACACATACTCCCTGTTAACAGACTGGGCCTCCTGTTGCTGGCTCGCTTCACTCCACTGATGGGCCAGCTGTACACCATAGTCGCAGTCCCATGTTCCTGTATTCCTCTCAGGAAATCATAATACTCTTCCTCCAGCATTAAAATGCCAGGGGGATTAGCCAATATGTTCCGTGGCCTTGCTTGCTAACCCAGGGAGTAAAATAATTGCAAGAAATTTATGAAGATAAGCAAAGGCCCATGCCAATGCTTTCTTTACCGTTAGCGCATGGATTAGCTTTACCAACATGACTTAATCAATATAACCATAATATTAATGGTACCATCCTGGCACCACGACTTCAATATTGTTTATGATAATAACATTTTCTGAATTATTCATTAAAAACAATTAATATAATGCTTAATAATTATATTAAGCTTAAAATCAACTCAAACGTGAGTTTGATTCAGATGACCTCAATGCTTAGCGTTCTTGCAAGCCCCCCATTCCGGTAAGTGACTATACCATTTCTTATGAAAAAACTAAAGGGGCTGAGATAAGCCGACTAATTTATTTATTTATTTATTCGATTTTTATGCCGCCCTTCTCCTTAGACTCATGGCGGCTTACAACATGTTAGCAATAGCACTTTTAAACAGAGCCAGGCTATTGCCCCCTCAATCCAGTTCCTCATTGTCTTACTCATGAGAGGATTAGCCAGAATTTGGGAGATTTCCAACCTTCAGCATGGTAATGACATGGGGATCTGCAGGCTGTAGTTATGGTATTAATAGTATCTTTCAGTTTTGCTTGTCCAGAAAGGGGGGAGGGGCTTGCTACCAACTACACCCGTACTGTTGTAGCCTCCAGTACAATAACTTCACATTTGGAAATGTGGCAAAATTCAGAATATTAGTAGCACCATTCAGGGAGACATAATGACTTCCATGCGCAACTGCTCCAGGATCTGGCACATCATGATAATAATAATAATAATAATAATAACAATAATAAATACCCAGGAGCAAGCACATAAGAAAACCCCCCTGTTACCAAGTACAGTACTCCTTTAGTGCAGTACATCACTAGTTAAGTATGGCCATAAAATTAACAAAGATAATTCCTCAGGGCATATTTGACCAGGAGGATTGCCATTAAGCCAACTTGAAAGTGAAGAGGAAAACATACCAAAGTAAACCTCTGGCCTGATAACATGTATATATTCTCAACAAAAGCTTTAATAAACAAATTTTTCTATGTAAGGTGTAGAACATGTTTCACCTGCCATAACAGTTTATATTAACACTGTCACCCTTCTTAAAGCGTGAGAGCAATTATTTATTTATTTATTTTAAATTGAGGGTAAGGGAGCAGCATGAGGCTATGTTTACTTACCGCCCAATAACCTAATTGCTATTTTCAATGTGATAAAGAAACATATGCCAGACCTGTCTGCCAAACAGCTTCTTAGGTCCCCATTCCACCGTGCTTCAAAGAAAGGCCAAGATATATTTCTGCACAGTGCTCTCGGTAGGAGATCCTTACATAGGAAGAAACAAACCCTTTTATATTCAGCAGCGCTGTTCCAAATGGAGTGCAGGGATATATGTTTGATAAAAGTGTAATAAAGATTAACAGTCTCCCAAGTAGCAGAAAGCCTTCGTCATTTGTTGTACTGTTTCTGCTAAACCCGCTTCTGAGCAGAAGCCAAGGTTTTAACTGCAAAGTTGCTGTCAGAAGCCAGCTAAGTCCCCTGAAGCTATGATGAACAAGAGGGGCAAAGGTCTATAGTAAAGCTACCGTCTTTTGATCACTAAAAGCCATTTTTCACTGACAAGGCAGTCTTTCCATAGACCCAGTTGCTCAAAACCCCTAACCTGGTTTCATGGCTACTATCCCTGATTGATATTGTCCCTCTTTGTGAGAAAAAATGCCATAAGAGGGCACCATTATCCACTGGGTATGAAAGAACTGTTAACAAATGGTAGTGAGACCGGGTTGCTGAAAAGCATTTCCGAATATGAAAGTTTTACTCCCCCTACCATTTCTATGTCCACCACATTATGGCTCAATTATAAATCTTGTTCTAACCAGTGCTCAAAACCTAGTGGCTTGTTTGGCCTAAAGGGGGCCTTATTTGTCGCTAAAAATTGCCTTGAAGGAATGCTCACAGTGCCCTGTGGAATTGGTGGGGCGCGCAGAGGGGGGGGGGATTTGCCCACCAGCCCCGCTGTCATATCACAACCCATGTGTTGTGCCCCCCAGTAAATTAGTTTAATTGCAAATTAATTCATTTTAAGCGCACTCAATTCAAATATATTAACTTAATAAATTAAATCATTTTGATAATTCATTAAGCACAATCCATTCCCATATACTGACTTAATAACCTAAATCCTATATCTATATCTATATCTATCTATCTATCTATATATATATTGATCACTTTATGTTCAACTAATTCAAGTATAATCATTTCAATAACTTAACTCTTTTTAATTCATTCCACTTAGGATCAATTCAAGTATACTAGCTTAAATTAAATTAGATCATTTTGATTCATTCCTTTTATGCTCAATCAAAATCTACTGACTTAAATCGATTAAATTTTAATAATTTGATTCAAGCTCAATCAATTTCACTATACTGACTTAATAAATTAAATTGTTTTTACAAATCAGTTTATGCTAAACCACTTCAAGTGTACCAGTTTAAATAAATTAAATTGTCTGAAACGTTCAGTTTATGCTCAATCACTCAAGTATACTGACTTAAATAAATTAAATCATTTGATTCATTCCTTCTATGCTCAATCAATTCAAGTTTACCTGCTTAAATAAATTAAATCGTTTTAATTTGTCCATTTTTTTAAGCAATTCAAGTATACATGTACTTAACTTTACAAGATTGAAACATTTCAATTCCACCATTTTATGCTCAATCAAATCAAGTAAACCAACTTAAATAAATTAAGGCATTTTAGGATGGATATATGTTTATCCCAGGCATCTTTAAATTCAGTTACTATGGCTTTACCAGCCATGTCTGCTGGAAGTTTGTTCCAAGCATCTACTATTCTTTCAGTAAAATAATATTTCTCACATTGCTTCCGATCTTTCCTTCAACCAACCTCAGTTCACTTTCCTATTAAAATGCTTCCCTCCTGAATCTTATTTAAGCCTTGAAAAAGTTACATGTATTAAATGCCTCATGTGCCTTCAGATATGGCTCTGAGTGTCACCTATGGCGCACGTGCCAGTTTCCCCATCATAATAACATTTACCTACTTTAATATATCTGACAACTTATTTACTGAATGCAACAGCTCATTTGCATACTTGGGAAATCATTCTTCTAGGTAAGTTGCAACTTAACATGAGGTGATAGCTTTGAAAGTTTCCAAAATGCTGCTAATATAATTATAAATTTAAAGTCTTACTTCACGGCAGCCTCCCAACGTGGCAGCCCCCCCCCCCAGCGCCGCCCTGCGCGCGGAACACAAACCACGTGGGGGAAGGGGGAAAAAAGGCCTCCCCGTTGCCGCTGCTCGCTCTCAGCGCTCGCCTTAGTTGCCCGGCACCGAAACGCTCTGGCGCGTTGCCAGCTGGGCCGTCAGAGCCCTTGCTAACCTGCCCGGGCGGACCCACAGTCCCTGAAGCCGCGCTCCCAACAGGCAAGCCGGTAAAAGCCCCTGCATGCCCCGCCGCTACAAACACAAGGTTGGGGAGGGGGTGTTGGGGCCGTCAGCCCACGCTAGCCATCTGACCACCTCCCCCTTTCCCCAAGCAAGCAAACCGGGTGGGAAAAAGGGAATCTTCGAAGTTCCTGTAGGCGCCGTCCTGCGCGCTGCCGGCAATGAAGAAGGAGCGGCGATCCAACGAAGGAGGCGAGCTCCGTTTTGCGGTGAGCTCGTCGGCAAGGGAAGCCAGGGGAGGGCAAGCAAGCCCTGATAAAGGGCACATGCCCCGCCCCTCGGCTTTCCCAGAATGCCCAAGCGGCCGCTGATTGCTCAGGGGCGTTCCCACGCTATCGCGGGGAACGCCCCCCAGCTGATGGGGGAGCCGAGTTGGTTCCCGCCATCGGCAATTTTCGTCCAGGCGATATTTCGCCTGGCCTTTCATATCTGGGAGAAAAGCTTTCATCATTTTAATTAATAGAATGGTTGCAAGGGACCTTGGAAGTTTTGGAGCACCTACAACTTCTGAAGGCAAATTGTTGCACTGATTAACTGTTGTCACTGTCAAGAAATGTCTCCTTAATTCTAGGGTAGTTCTGTCTTTGATTAGTTTCTATTGCTCCTTGTCCCATTTTCAGGTGTTTTGGTGAATAACTTGACCATCTCTTCTTTGTGTCAGTCTCTTAGATATTGAAACATTGCTATCATGTCAATATTAGTCCTTCTTTTCATTAAACTAGATATACCCAATTTTTGCAACAGTTCTTCATATGCTCTAGATCTATGATGGCGAATCTATGGCACCCTTGCCACAGGTGGCACATGGAGCCATATCTGCTGGCATACAAGCTGTTGCCCTAGCTCAGCTCCAGCATACATTTGGGTGCCCACCAGCTGATTTTCGGCTTGCATAGAGGCTCTGGGAGGGCATATTTGGCCTCCGGAGGGCCTCCAGGGGGCAGGGGAGGGCATTTTTGGCCTCCCCAAGCTCCAAGAAAGCCTCTGTAGTGCGGGGAGGGTGAAAAATGGACCTACCAGGCCCATCAGAAGTCAGAAAATGGGGAGTGCATGGGGAGCTTTGAATATGGGTGTGTGCACACGCAAGCATGTGATAGTGCCTACATGCACTATTTTGGCACCCAAGGAAAAAAAGGTTTGCCATCATTGCTCTAGATTGTAGCCTGCAGTCCCCTAATAATCTTTGTTGCTCTTCTCTGCACTCTTTCCAAAGTCTTAGCATTTTAAAAATATATTTATATTTTATATATTTATATTTGAGCTGTACTATGATGTTACTGAATTAGGTTTGGTATTAGGTGACCACCCAAATAAATGTTTGCTGTCTTGTTTCACTTTTGGTTTCTAAGAAAAAGGTTATGTCTTGTTTCACTTTTTGCAACACACACATCACTCTTCCAGAAGTATTCTTTGCATGTTGAGCCCTTTGATCTCATCTGCCCAGCTGAGGCATTGTCTTTCTTCTATAGAACTTCAAGTTCAGCCTTGCCAAACATAATAGGAGAGACTAATCTAGAATGCCACTGAAAAGACAGCTGCTCTGTTTTTACTTCAAGTTTATCTCAAACATTTTACCTGACAATCTGGTTACTTTCTTTCACCTGGCAAACAAATATATAGAAAAGTTTAAGTGTACAGATTTGAGACGTTGTGTGGAAACATAGATTCATGATAGCTGGCTTGTTATTTTCATCCTTGACTTTGATTCCTCATTAAAATCAGTAAGTGCCAATTTTTAGATTTAATTTATGTTTCAGGACTTCATAAGTAGATTCAATTTTTTTTTTAATACTTTGATCTTTTTGGTACTTTAGAATGACTGTTGCCTTTTATGCTTAAAACAGGATTCAAAATTTGTAGATGAAAGTCCTTTTATATTCAGTTTTTATCTGAGAACAAGCACTATTAAACTTGATAGCCCTTATTTTAAGCAAATATCTGTGGGACTGGGTTATTAGTTACACAAATTATTCATTGATTGCTACTTCTTGGAACAGAGGAACCTTAAGTATCATGTATAGTGATACTTAGTGAAGTTGCTGCCCTTTTAGTGGCTGCTATGAAGTATTATCCAACCATAAATAACTAATGACTGCTTCAATGTCATAACCTGGATCCAGGCACGAGTACTTATGCTTGTATATATATTTGATGCTGTAATGCAGATACTGTGCCATTATAGATGTACACTGTATTTAATGTGTAGGTTAAGCCTACTTTTAACATGCACAATTTTTTTTCAGTGAAATTTTTTAAAGCTGCAGATGAAAGTATGGGATCCAGTTACATTCCAAGTAACTAGGATAGCAGCAAAGCTTGACCCTTTTTATGACTAGACTTTTAAAAATCCTAGGTTAATGTAAATATTTTATTGCAAATAAAGGAAAATAAAAATAAACTGGAGGACAAAGCCGGCCTACTTTGTATCACTCTCCCCAATAATATGATAAATATTGTCTGGGGAAGAATACATACTAGAAAAATTCATATTATAGTTTGCATCTCCCAAAAATTTAGCAAGAGGGATTTTAAAGTTTGCACTTTGGGATTTTTATCAGCCATAAATGTAATTGTAGCTGGATGTAAATAAGGCTTTGCAATTTATAAGGCTTTTATGCTACCCCAATTTGCTATGGATGTAGAACTACTTTGAATAATATAACCTCTTTTTATTCTGGTGGCGAGTGTGCATTTTTATTTTTACCACTGCTCTGAGGATTATTTTAGCTGTTAGCTTCTGTCACAATACGTATATTTCTAAGGTGTTTACAATCTGGTCCTTTAAACAGCACTCTTAAAGTCTTAGTCTAGGATAAGAGCCATTAATAGCAAAATATTAATTATTTGAAAAGTTATGAATGTTCATGCAAACTTTTCAGGATTTAGTAATACAAGTGGCTATGGCTGTGATCTTGCTGGAGGAGTGTTGTTGAAGACCTTTGTGGATTGGATAGATTAAGTATAGGTATAGCATTCTGCAAAGAACTGATGGAGTCAAAGCTTCACTTTGAACAAGACCAGAGGCAGAAACCTATTGTTGGTGTAGTTTTAATAGATTATTATAGGTGCAATGATCTTTTATTTTTTCTCCTCTTGTTACTGATGTTTTTGCAGCAATCGATATTCATGAATCTTATAAACATTAATATGAGAGAAGCACAGTAGGATGCACTAAGCAAGTTTTCTTCAATTTGATGCCCCCCATATGTATTGGACTTTAATTCTCCCAAATCTTACTTGGCATTACTAATGCCTATATTAGCTGGCAAACTGAATTCTAGTCTATTTATAAAACATTAGAGGTCAACTCAACGATGGGTGCTAACTTACTTCGCTGCCAGTTTGTTTTCCCGTGCCGGGTGGGTGCACGTGAATTGCATGCCACGTGGCCACGTGCACAATTATGTGTGGCTGTGCACATGTGTAGTGGTGAAACCCAAGCTTTTGTGCATGCGCAAAACCCAAAACCAAGATATTATGATACCTACGACACCACCATTAGAGCCAGTTTAGTGGCGTGGCCAACCAGCAATCACTCCCAGTTTGGTGAGTGGGAGGAAAATTTAATAGAACTGGTCAGAACTGGGAGCAACCCACCTCTGGGTCAACTGCAATTCAGCCTGCTGAGGATTCCAACATTTATAACTAAAGTTGATATAGATTTAATTATGTGAAGAATGTAGGGAAAGTGTTCACAAATACACTGTATGACAACTGTCATGAAGTTTTTGCATGGGAAATATTCTTGAGTTTACAAATATTTAGCAAACAGAACCATCAGTAAACTATTACTATTGGTGTAGTGATCATTATTGCAGTGTTTGTTTGCATAAAGCATTATATTCTTAGAACAAACAATGCAGAATCATCATGGAAATATCTAGTTTCTTGAGAACGTTGCACAATGACTATAACTGAAGCATGCAGCAGCTGTCTATTTTTTTCCCTAAGAAAAAAGAGATTGCAGGACATCTCAAATCATCCTGTTTCATCTGTAAAACATTTATAAAATTGATAGGCAATACAGATTTTTATTTTGTCTTTTATTTTGAAGGCCAGACAAGGAATAATGAATGGAAACTGATCAAGGAGACAAAATAAAAATATAGAGACAAAATATAGATGCTTCTGGAATCATATGGGTCAAACAAATAGAAATGATTAGATTAGATTAGATTAGATTAGATTTATTGGATTTATATGTCGCCTCTCTCCGCAAACTCGGGGCGGCTCACATGGTTCACAACTCACCTATCAGAAGTCCAAATACTGCAAATGTGGTGTGATGGCTGCTTCTCTCCTGCTCTAAGGATCTGCCATCACCTTGCCACCCCCCCCCTCCTTATTGCCATTCCCTACCCCTGCATGAGAGGAGAAGCAGCGGGAGGAGGGTTGCTAGAGCGAAGGCAGCCTTTGCTTCCTGCCACTTCGGGCTGGAGTTCATGCCTACCCTGCTTGGCTGAAGAGCTGTGGGGTGGTGGGCAGGATGACACAGGGCAAGGCACTGGACAGATCCTTAAGGCAGGAGAGACACCATGTCCAAGGTTTCTCCTTAAGCGAGCAGCTGCCCGCCACCTGCCCTCCGAGTGCGCTTTTGTTGTGCTTGGTGCTCGCTTGAGAGTTTCCTTGTGCCTGTGCATACTCCTGGCTCTGCTACAGCCGTCCAGGGAGTTGTGAGAGGAGAAGGAGTGTCGCCCGAAGGGAAGCCTCAGCCAGGGGTGGCTACGTTCCTCAGCGAGTGCAAGAGAATCAGCCACAACCATTTTTCCATTTACGCCGTTGTTCTTACCTTTTCAGGCCAGGTGAGAGATGGGAGGGCAAGGCCAGCCAGTGATGGGGCAGAGAGCCCCTGCAGGGGGCCCTAACAGCCCTGAGCTGTGAGTTGCCAACGCTTGCCCTAGAAAATAAGCTCAAGATCCAGATGGATCTTAACAGACTTGAACACTGGGCCCTATCTAACAAAATGAAATTTAGTGTAGAGAAAAGTAAAGTCTTACACTTAGGCAAGAAAAACCAAAAGTACACATATAGACTGGGTGAAACCAGGTTTAATAGCAGTGACTGTGAGAAGGATATTGAAGTCTTAGTAGACAACCAATTAAATATAAGCTAAGAGTATATGGCAGCAGCCAAAAAGGCCAATGCAATCCTAAACTGCATTAACAGAGGGATATAATTAAGCTCAAGTGAAGTACTAGAATCATTCTATAAAGCCTTAGTAAGACCACACCTATGGTTGCAAGTCTTGGCATGGCTAGTCTAATGAAGAGAAGGACCAGGAGAGACGTGATAGATGTGTTCCAATATTTGAGGGGCTGCCACAGAGAAGAGGGGTCAAGCTATTTTCCAAAGTACCTGAAGGCCAGACAAGGAATAATGAATGGAAACTGATCAAGGAGACAAATAAGGAGAAATTTTCCGACAGTGAGAACAATCAACCAATGAAATGGCTTGCCTTCGGAAGCTGTGGGAGCTTCATCACTGGAAGCTTTCAAGAAGAGACTGGGCAGCCATCTGTCAGAAATGGTTTTAGGTTGAGGGGCTGGACTAGATGACTTACAAGGTCCTGTCCAATTCTGTTAATCTGTTGATGGGAAGAACAAGATCCAGGTCACCAAGATGTATGCTCTGCCCATCATCAGCTATCTTGCCAATATAGTGAAGTGGCCAAACCAGGACACGAAGACTGCTATGAAGACCTGGAAGTTCCTCAGAATGTAGAGAGGTTTCCATCCCAACTCTAATACCCAGAGACTATACAGCATCTGGAAAAAGGGTGGGTAGGTCTGGTGGGTGACAAAAAGTCTCCTCATTGTGGTTCCCGTGTGAGTGTGGAATACCAAGGAATTTGTAATGTGTGTATGTTATGTGTACTATGTGGTAAATATGTGTGCATGCCTGGAAAATACAGGGGAAAATAAATGTTGAATAACAAGAAAAAAAAGCACCTGCTTTGTATAAGGCGTATACTTATTAAATTAAATGGGAGAATTATCACTGGTTCTCGAAATGCCTCTTTACGATAATCCTTTTTAGTCTACATCAGGTCCATTGAATATGCTGGGAATCGCTAGTTAAGACATTATATTAAGCGAGCAGCTGGTAGAAAATTTACATTGTTACATAGCACATGCCACAGGTTTAGCCTTAGGTGGGGTTTTTTACATTACATAAGGAATAAAAGTTTCAGGGCATAAATATAATGTCTATGGGATAACTTTGACACATTTCCTAAGGTTAGATGTTGGAATCTCTCTCCCCCTCTCCCTCACCCTCCCTCTCTCTCCCCCTCCCTCTTTCTCTTTCTCTTTCTCTTTCTCTCTCTCTCTCTCTCTCTCACACACACACACCTTCAAAAGCAGAAAGTTTGCAAAATGAGGAATATTCAGAGTACTACTCAGCATCCTAGGAGAATATGGCCTTTCAGCCTAAAGCATGGAATTCCATGTACAACATGCTACAGCCCTTTATGTACAGCTAAACCATGTTTAGCATGTTTTTTAACAGCGAAGATCACATCAGTGTATATGAAGATGATGATCCAAATGTGGATTGCTTTGAAATCCTTTTGACTACTTACCCAGTTCAAAGAGATCTTTTGCTATCACTTTCAGTTTTCATCATACTTGAAATTTAATATCATCTTTAAATTTGGCCAGCTCACTGCTTATCATTAAGTCAAGAAAATGTATGAATAAGTTAAACAGCACTAGTCCCTTGAGAGACTACTTCTTATTTCCATCCATTGAGAGCATTACCTATTTATTTCTATGCTGTTTCCTGATTTTTAACTAGTTAGTAACTCATAAACGGAAAAGTTCTGTCTCTTCTTCTTTTAAAGAGATTTTTTTAAAAATAAAAATATATTATCTTTCTCCCTTCCCTTAAGATCCCTGAGCTGATATACATCTACTCCCTGTTAGCAATTACTTCACTTTTAACAACAACAACAACACAAGAGCACACAATAGATACAAACTAATTGTAAAATGCTCCAAACTAGACTGCAGAAAATTCGATTTCAGCAACAGAGTGGTCATCACCTGGAATTTACTACTGGACTTCTTGTTGTTTCTTCCTCCCATCCCAAAATCTTCAACCTTACATTATCTAAAATAGACCTCTCCTCTTTTCTATGAGGACTGTAAGCGGCATGAATAAGTGCGCCTTCGTGCCTACCGTTCCTGTTCTAATGTCTTTTATATTTTCTATCTCTACTTTATACTTATACAGTGATACCTCATCTTACGAACTTAACTGGTTCCGGGATGAGGTTTGTAAGGTGAAAAGTTTGTAAGACAAAACAATGTTTCCAATAGGAATCAATGGAAAAGCGATTAATGCATTTAAGCCCAAAACTCACCTCTTTTGCCAGCCGAAGTGCCCGTTTTTGTGCTGCTGGGATTCCCCTGAGGCTCCCCTCCATGGAAAATCCCACCTCCGGACTTCCGTGTTTTTGTGATGCTGCGATTTCGCTGAGGCTCCCCTCACTGGGAAACACCACCTCTGGATTTCCATTGCCAGCAAAACGCCCGTTTTTGCGCTGCTGGGATTCCCCTGCAGCATTGCAAAAACACAAAAATCCGGAGGTGGTGTTTCCCATGGAGGGAAGCCTCAGGGGAATCCCAGCAGTGCAAAAATGGGCACTTCGCTGGCAACAGAAGTCTGGAGGCGGGGCATCCCAGTGGCGGCGGCTTGGGTTTGTAAGGTGAAAATAGTTTGGAAGAAGAGGGAAAAAAATCTTAAACCCCAGGTTTGTATCTCGAAAAGTTTGTATGACGAGGGGTTTGTAAGACAAGTATTGTAGTATGTTAAACATACTACAACACAATACTATATTTGTGTGACAAACAAACAAAGAAAGAAACAAATAAATAAATAAAATGTTTATGATGGGTGCAGTTCTTTAGGAAGTTCTAGTAGATTGCAGAGGCTTAGAAGTGTGGAGTTTCAGATTGTAAGGCAGCAGAATCCCCTGGGGTCGTTTCCTGAGTGGCTTGAGCTGGACCATTTTTTCAACTGCCCCATATGTCTTGGAATCCTTGCTGAGATATATGGTAGCTTAGAATGGGTTTGTGTGCAGGCCCATATTTTCACCATCCCAGGCTTTAGTGAGGCCTGTGCGCAGGCACTGGGACTGGGTGTGTGTGGATTGTATGCATGTGCAGAGGCAGCGTGGGTGTGTGTGTGCATGTGTGTGGTGGGGTGGGAGGGAAGAGGTGTGGGCATGTGCATGCATGCTAGTGCCCCCCACCCACACTGTTCTGGCATGCAAACCAAAAAAGGTTTGTCATCACTGCTCCAGAGGTTCTGTGCAAGCCAAAAATTAGCTGGCCAGCACAAATATGCACATTGGAATTGATCTAGGGCAACAGCTTGTGTGCCAGCAGATATGGGTCCATGTGCCACCTGTGGCACTCGTGCCATAGGTTCACCATCACTGGACTAGGAGATTTATACCTTCTCTCCCATAGTTCCTGCCCTGTGGCACATTCTCCCTTCAGATATTAAGATGATTACATCTTCTTAGCCTTACACATCCTTGAGGACATGAAGAGTATGAAGACTTATTTATTTGCCTGGGCCTGAGGGCTTAGTGTGTAGAGGGCCCTGTTACTTGGCTATATTGACATCCATGGCAATAGTTTTACTTGGCAACCATTTTTTGTTTGTTTGTTTGTTTGATTGATTGGTTGATTGATTTCTATGCCGCCCTTCTCCTGAGACTCAGGAGAGTCTGCAATACAAAATGTATTTGTTTTGCATAAAAAAATCAGCTATTTTGTATTAAAAATCAATGATAGAAATCAAAATATCAACACTCATGAAATATCACGACAGCTAGGTTTGTTCTAGAGCTTTTGATGAGGAACTTTGTCCCAGGCTTTCTGAAAATCAAGTACCATATACAGTGTTGATCAAGTGATTTCCCCATTCAAATACTTATTAACTTGATGAGGCAGGATTTTCCTTTTCCAGGATTCATGCAGATTACATTGGCCACCTTTCAGTCCTTGGGTTCTAAACTTGATTTGAGTCATGAGCTACATTTTTTTTCTTTAGAAGTCAGCAATTTGAGTTCTATAGTGGGATTTGAGGATTTCTTACTTGTGGTCTTTCAAGATGTCCTGAAATATTTTCTTTTCTTACTTCAGCTAGAAATTCCTTTTTCAAGAAAGTTAACACAGACCCAAGTATGTCTCCATAAATTCTGTAATAAAGACAGATGCAAGGAATTCGTTCAGTTTCTCCACTAATTCCACATCCTGCTTCGTTATTCCTTTTACTTCATTATCCCTTTTGTTGTTTCTCAGTCCATCCTAGTGAATCTAAGGATAAAGCTGTTTAGGAGAAGTTAATCCTGATCAAAATCTCTGGCAGTTTGGAGAGGAGAAACAAAGATTTTGAGAGTGTTACATTTGCTGGGGAGGAGCCGTAAAGCTCTTTTTCTCCTCTTTCTAGGCTTCCCAAACAAATTCTTCAGGGGCCTTATGTGACTCACATGAGATGAAGCTTTCCTATCCCCTGTGCATAGGAGAGGCCAATTATACCTCCCAGAGACCACAGGGTTGGCCTCCTCCAGGTCCCATCAACTAAGCCATGCAGATTGGCCGGGCCATGGGCGAGGGTCTTCTCTGTGGCTGCCCCGACTCTATGGAACCAACTTCCCCTTGATGTTCATACTGCTCCCACCCTACTGGTCTTCCGAAAGGTAGTGAAGACCTGGCTCTGCCGGCAGGTCTTGGAGCTGTCATGGCCAGATGGGTATGTATGTTTGGTTGATTGGATTGCTGTGGGGGATTTTATTGTTTTTATTATTTTAATGTTTTTAGTATTGATATTGACTTCTTTTATTATTGTTTTTATATTGTTGTAAGCTGCCCTGAGTCCTACAGGATTGGATAAATAAAATTAAATTCAATTAAACAAATTCCTGGAAGGCAAACTTACCATATATCCTCTATTTCCTTTTTTGTCTCATCTTGTGCTGACCTTGTTGGGCTGTTAGACATTTTTTTTTGTTGTGGATGACTTCCTCCTTCAGACCTCTTTAATTTTAGTTAGTGTTGGCAAAGCCCATTTATATTTCCCCCTCTCCTGTTTAACTGCGCTTCTAAACTTTGTCTAACTGCAAGCAGGCAATGCTTTACATGCTTGGGTTTATCCCTTGTCATTGGAATAACCTGATTACAAATGTGATGTTCATGTTTAATATTCCCTTTAGAAAAGAGCAACAAACTCACAATTGGTAACATTTATCTGAGTAGAACATGGAGTTATGTTGAGCAGAAGCCTGAGGCAACAGCTTCCATTCGATGGCTTGTTAAAAAGAGGGATCGAATTGCATTATCGCTCCAGAAGAAAAGTGAAGACTAACCAACAGTATCAAAGGTTTGAAAACCCCTTTCCAAATTATAGGAATTTTTTTGCCCCCCCCCTCCACATTTGGGAAAACAATATCTTAATACCACGCTTCATATGGGCCTCTAGTGGTGACCAAGAGAAGTGCTTTTATGCCCTAGGCAGTGTTTTTCAACCAGGGTTCTGCGGAACCCAAGGGTTCTGCAAGGGCCAGCCAGGTGTTCCGTGACTTAATAAGAAGGCAATCCTGCCCACTTCTGCAGCAGGGCAGCCTCTTCCTCCATTTCGTGTCTGGCAGATCAATCATGCTAAGCAGCAGCAGCCACCAAGCAGGAGGAGGAGAGGCAGCAGCAGCGGCGTTGGCGCCGATAGCAGCAGCAGCGCTTCTCTAGCCCCTTGCTGTAGTAGCAGGGCCAAAGCACAGGCTGCAGCGGCAGGAGTAGGAGGAGGAAGCGGAGGAGGCAGGAACAGTTACCTCTCCAGCACCAACGCGGAGCTTTCCAGTCCAGGGCCGAGATGCACCAGGCAGCTCAAGATTCTCTCCCGCTCCTCCTCATGCCTCCTTCCCGTGCTTGTGTATACGCCGCTGCGTTCGGCCAAGTGGCCAACTCGTTATCTCCCTTTTCCCTGCATAGGGCACTGTAAGAGAATGCGCCCTACTACTCCCCTCATGCTCGGGGCCTGAGAGGGCAGGAGAAGTGGAAGGCAGAGCAGAAGGCGTCCGCTCTGCTTTGCCTTCACCCCGACCCTCCCACCGGCCCCCACAGATGCCAAAAAATGGGGAGGGAAAGCGGGTGGAATGGAGTAAAGGACCTCCGTTTACTGCCCTGCACAGGCCTGGCACTTCCGGCGAGGGTACGCAGCGCAGCCTCTTTCTTGCCTCTCTCTGCTACTCTGCAGCCACAGACCCCCAGATGATAGCAGCACTTGCTGATTCTGCCTCCATCCTCTAAGGCTGCATTACTATTACTATTAGTCTTCTCATCATTCCTATCACCGATCACTTATGACTATGACTGTAACTTGTTGTTTGTATCCTTATGATTTATATTGATTGCTTATTTGACCCCTATGACAATCATTAAGTGTTGTACCTCATGATTCTTGACAAATGTATCCTTTTTTTATGTACACAGAGCATATGCACCAAAGACAAATTCCTTGTGTGTCCAATCACTCTTGGCCAATAAAAGAATTTTATTTCACCTTCAGGATGTACGTATGTCTGCTTAATAATGGGTTTTTAAAAATATTTTAAATTGTAAATTATTAGATTTTTTATGAACTGTTTTATTGTGTTGTGAGCCGCACCGAGTCTACGGAGAGGGGCGGCATACAAATCTAATAAATAAATAAATAAGTAAGTAAGTAAGTAAGTAAATAAATAAACTTAATGCAGTGTTTTTCAACCAGGGTTCCGCCAGAAATCTGACGACACTATAGGGTTCCCCTGAAGGAAAAAGGTTGAAAAACACTGCCCTCAGATTACAGTAGAGAATAGAAATCATCATCCTTGATTTTAGCTCAGCTGCTTCTTTTGTACATAGATTTATTGTCTGCAACTGCCCATCAGGCATATTAAAAAAGCAAAGCCAAAAAACCCTCAACCCCTTCACCCGCTCTCATTTTCCTATGCTTGTGTTTAGGCTTTTTCTTCTCAGCTTTGTTCTTTCCACTTGGTGAAATAAACAGCAAGATTGATCTTACGCCCTGCATGATGGTTTGTCCCAATTGTTTATCAATAGACCTGGGCTGGGAATGCAAAGGCTGGAATAGAAGGGCAGAGCTGCAATTCACTTCATGTCCTTTTTGCCTTTTAGTGTGCACTGGGATGTGGTTAATCTGAAGGGAGCAACTGTAGCTGCCAACTGACATGCAAATTAATAATGAAGTATTCGGCCTCATATTAACTCTAAACCATCTTTAGAAGTACCAGAGTCCAAGAAAAAAAAAAGGTTAGGGGGAAAAGGATAGGGAATGTATATGGTTGCAATTTTTTTAAAAAAAATAATGATGATGAGGATTGAATGGAGAATATACATCTCTAGATTACTAGTGGTTCTCTTCCCTCCCCTGCAATGATTTTTGTAATGTAGTTTGGACTATTGCACTTTAATATTTTTTAAATAAATTGTAGGTGTATGGGAAACACCACAGAATTATATTAAGTAAACACAATGTTAAAACATGGGAGTTGAAACCTGGTTGCATTGAATTGACTGCAGGAAATTATCTTCAGTCTTCTCACTGCCTTCCATTGGACCTTTGATGTTTTCAAGCAGGATTGTGAAAATTATAACCTGTTCCTGCCTGCTTGACATCCACAGCCTAGTCCCAGAAACCAACACTTATATAGCAATAGCATTTAGACTTATATACTATTCATATATAGACTTATATACCACTTTTACAGCGCTCTCTAAGTGGTTTACAGTATCAGCATATTGCCTTTAACAATCTGGGTCCTCATTTTACCTACCTCAGAAGAATGGAAGGCTGAGTCAACCTTGAGCCGGTGGTGAGATTTGAACTGCTGAACTACAGCTAGAAGTTAGGTGAAGTAGCCTGCAATTCTGCAGTTTCACCACTGTGCCAACCCTATATACACAAGTTAGGTAGAGAAAAGACAGGAAGACAAGAGATGGAAGTGATATGATACAACTGGGGGAAACAGACAAGCTATCTGATGATGAAGATTAATTATATAATAATCATAATCAATATAAGATTAATATGTCGGTATTATTGGATAATAATATATAAATATGTGTTAATACTTGATAAGATCTTATGAGATATGCGTGAGTATGTATGGGTAGAATGTGGAGAAAAAATTAAAAAACTTTACAGTATATATATATATACAAATACTTTGTATTTAATACTTATTTACCTAGATTTACCTATATTTAAGATTTAATACTTTACCTAATAATTACTAATATTGTGTGCCTTTGTATATCTCTTTGCCTTTCCTTTTTCTTTATCTACTCATTCTCTCTTTTTTTTCACCTAAGGGAAAATAGTTGAGTCTGTAATTTTCATTCTTTCTTGAAGAGAATATTCTTTTCTTTCTCTCTTTAAATCTCTAAAGCATTCTGACAAAACAGGAAGAGTGAAAAGCCCAGAAAAGAAAAACAGGTTGTCTTGCATTGTAGCTTCAGGTACAGATGTTCCCCCCAAGTTCATGGACAGATTAGATTTGGGTTTCATGATTTGACTTGAATGAATGAAAGCAGCACAGAGATTAAAGAATTTAATCCTTTTCCATGGGGCTCTCCGGAGTGACTCTGTAACCCGTTGCTCATTGTGTGCTTATAACACCTCTCCTAGTTGTTAGGAGAATAATATGTGAGCCCTTACATCATAAAAACCTAAGTCTGGTCCAAGAGAAAAGGCCCAGCTTCACTACAACTTTGAGATCTGTTTGGTCCTTATTTAACAGCGGAGGCATAGCCGTAGCGATAAAAATATTGTGATATAGGCCTGTTAATAAAAAGCACTTTTAAGGTTCATTGGTTTTATGCTAAATTCTCTCCCATGGAAAATAATGGGATTTGGAAATAGTCAACACTGGGCAATGATCCACTTAGGTAATGGTAAACTTTGAACTTAATGGTCCTCCATTCTGATTTAGGTATAATTTGTGACTCGAAAACTTAGAAGTACCATGTGACTGCAAAGCCTGTGTAATCAAACAGTGTTGGCTGGTTTTGCAAACTGAGATTTTGGTTATGTTTTGTTGATTGTTTTGATCCACTGTAATTTATTTGCAATGTTAGAGCTTTGCTGAGTTTCTAGGTGGAAAGATTTGTAGGAAACTCTTGCTTTACTTGGCCTCTTGGGCTTCACCCTTTCTTGCAGGTCTTTCAAGGGAAGAGATGGCTTGAAGCCTTCTCAGTTCTCTTTTTTAAGATTTTGGATCCTACCCCCTTTTTACCAGAAAAATTTACCTACCACGAAGGACATATTCAGCAATTTTGTTTCCCTTTTGAATGGAGGAGAAGTGAAAGAACTTCTATATTTTTGAGAGTGGCAGGGAAAGGCAGATAATTTCCATAGTGATTTAACTGATTTACGGCTATTGAGTTAGGACATTTACTTCTATTGAGTTAGGACAGTTCCAAAATGTATGTTGACTATATAGAATAATTGTGCCAATACTTGAAGGTATCTGAAGTCTCTAATAATATGTCCAAAATTGGAAAAATCAAGACACTCCATCAGAAAAGCAAATAATAGAGAAAATATACAGGTGTGCAGAGATGGACCAAATGACAAGAGACATTAGGGGCACGAATGTTGATGAAGCATACAAACCATGGGATAAATGGTACGACTGGATGCAGAATAGAATAACCCAAAAAAATGTTAAAAGACCTATACAAACTCAGATAACAACAAAATACTAATATTTACGTTTAGTAAGATAGTAGTTAACTATTTTTCTATTCATCTTTTTAATGACGAATCTAATCAATTAGAAATTGAATATTTGTATACTGAAATAGAAACGGGCAATGATCTGCATGTATATGATAAGATTTCTTTCCTTTTTATTGTATTTGAAAAACTAAATAAACCTTTAAAAAATATCTCACATGGTTGCTACTAGGGGATAAAAGGAAGGGTCATCACTAATAAATCCACCTTGAAATATTATTTATTTTGAAAGTTTGGGATTCTGTCCATTATATTCATCTTCTGATGACATACCAATACATATAATTGTATGAAAGAATCTCTCTTCATTGGTCCCAATTGCCAGCCAGATCTACTGAAAGGGATGCCAGTGTATTTACTCTTAAAGTGATTTAAAAAGTAAAGACATCAAGGAAGAGAGAATAAACTCATGCACCTCTGCATATCATTCATTATCCTTAATTGCATGACTGAATGTTTCACCATATAAATATAATTGTCTGATACAGCTAATGATTTTTTTTTGAGGTGGGGTTTTCTATTAGTGAACTTATTTATGCAGACTTAAGTATAGCAGACTCAAGTATAGCAACTCAAACCTGGACTCATTAGAAATTCTAGAACACTGAGCTTTGAAACAAGAAGTTCCCAAGTAAAATTTCACAGCTTCTCTATGTAGTTTTAGATAGGAGTCAAATTTTGGCTGCAATGTTGGTGTAAACACATTCAGTATGGTTGCTTTTACAACTATGACCTGTCCAAAGGTACTGAGACTCACGTGGCATATATGTTTAATAATAAATTATCATTATTGCTATTTGAATTCTGCTTCCAAAGCTGCCAAGCAGCATATTGTTGTTAGCCGCCCCGAGTCTTCGGAGAGGGGTGGCATACAAATCTAATAAATACAAATACAAAATATTTCAATCCAATCTTCCTATTCCTTAGTGGTTCTATTCCTATGACAGGAACAATCCTGTCATCTCAATGATGCACTAGCAGCATACTGTTGGAGATGGCTGGATGAATGTCCTAGCACAGAGATGGCGAACCTTTTTTGGTTCATGTGCCAAACGGGTGTGTGTGTGCATGTGCTAGCACACATGCACTTGCCCACACCTATTCCATACCACATACACATGCGCATAATCCGCCCATTCCCATTTTTGTGCACAGGCCTCACCAAATCCTGGGACAGTGAAAAAAATGGCCAAATGGGCAATCCGGAAATTCAGAAAAATGGACTTCCGGTTTGCCCATTGTGCTCTTTTTCACACTCCAGAGCCTTCAAGATTCCTGAAGTCCTAGAGTGCAAAAAACAGCACAATGGGCAAACCGAAAGTTTGGAAAAATCACTAACTGAACTATTGTAAGTTGAAGACTGCCTGTACTTTCCTAGAATCCCATTCCTAAGACTATTGTCTTCTCATCCAATCTCTCTGACCAGTTCAAACTTGATATTTTCTCCTATCTGGATTCCTTACGTTGCCTCCTTTGGCATCCAAGATCCCGATTTGCTGAATGCACGGAGGAAGGATTTTTAAAGCAAGCTGAGGAAGAATAGAATTGAAATCTTGCACAAAGCTGGGAGACAATCTACCTGAGAAGATGAAGCAGTAAATTTTCTTTCAACAGATGCTTTCCATTTCCAACTGAGAGGTAAAAACAATGGAGGGAACAGGGTGTCTCATTTAGCTAACATTTCCTGCAGTCATAATAGTTAAACTCTATTCTCTGTCTTGGGGTGAAATGAGAATTTGGGCCTTTAATGTTCAGTGAGGCACTGGGTTGTTTTCTTAATATGCAAGTAAAATTATGATAACGAAGCTTTATTAAAGTACAACACACAAATATATGGTCTGTGGGTTACTAACAACATTATCTGATTATTTCACGTGGTCCCTATAATCCTATAATTGTTTGCCACGGCATTGCTGGAGAGATGGAGTAACGACACGGACACAAGAGCTGGATTTAAACTGGGTCATTTTTATTAACATAAATTTGCATAATTTATTCATTAAATTTGCATATATTAGCATAATCAACTATGACCCGGAAATGGACCTGCAGGGTCAAACAAATACTTCCGGGGCGGAAATGACGTTATGACAAAAAACTTCCTGGGCAACTCATGGGCGTATCTCGATGCAAGTCCAGGTGAGGGACCAGTCCATCACCTGCAACCCTGCCATGCTTTGCATGAGGGGGGTCCCACCGGCTACCCCGAATCCGGGAATTAAAGGTGCAGGACCCAAAGACAGGTTCCCCCCAGCTGCTCAGGCAGACACTCCCTCCATGAGCTTGCGGAGAACCTGTCAATCATCCCCAAAGATGCCCAAGGGAGAACGCGCAGTTGCTAAACCACCCCAATTTTCCGCCCCTAACCTGCCACGGAGCGGGGGTCAGATCTCTATCTTGGCCCCCCGTTTCCCCCCTGTAGCTGCGCCAGCTCACCCAGAGACCGCTGCAGGTCCTGTAAGAAAATGGCGTCCCCCTGTTCTGACAGGTGAACGCCGTCGGCCCGGTAAAGCCATGGCCGGTCTATTGTGATGAGGGGATGGGCCACTACAACCCCACCTAGTTCCCTAACTGTTTTGCCCAGGGCCCTATTCACTCTACGTCTTGCCCGGTGAATGGCCCTAAGGGAAGAGGCGTCCCTCCACACGATCCTAGGTAGGATCTCTGACCACACCACTTGCATGGTGGGCCACACCTCACGAAGCCTTCGCAGGTCTTCGCGTGCCTGGATGATCAGCGCCAGGCCTCCCAGCATGCACAGGTCATTGCCTCCTAAGTGCAATACCAGCCACCTGGGTGCGGCCACAGGACGCTGCCCACCCAAACCCACCTGGGCACGACCCCGAGGAGCCGCCCCCACCATACTGCCGGGCGCTGCCACAAAATGCTGACCGCCCAGCAACGCCGGTAGGAGACCCTCCCACCGCATACCTCTCCGGCCCATCCAGGCAACCTTGACCCACTGCCCCAGGGACAGCTGGGTCCCGATGGCGCTCCTGGCTGCTGAGCGGCCGGCCCAAAATATCATGCTGTGGCCACACAGCAGCGCCGTCGGTTTCATGTTAGCCTGGGGACCTGCAAGAGGACACACACAGAGAGGTTACCTAGCCTAAGCCCTGCCTAGGATCCCCAGTGGGCCTAACATAACCCAAATATGCCGCTGACCGCCAGCGGCCGATCTCCCGAATCCGATGGGCCGGGAAACCAGAAAGTGCCGCGCTAGTGGCGCCGCTGATACGGAACGAATGCGTTCCATAACCGGCGGGATCCATGCCTACCCGGGCCATTGCCCTGGACACCAACACCCAAAATTGGTAACGGGTCAGAGGGGTACCGTCCCAATGCCTAAACAGGTACCCTTGCCCCGACGCCCGCAAGCTACAATAAAGCTATAGGGCAGCCACCGGACACACCGACTGGTCGGCGGCCGCACTAAGCTGGATGGTAACCCCTCTGTGTAGCTGATCTGTCTTAGACTGCCTTACTACAAGGGACACCCCCCCTTGTCTAAAGGCCAGATCAGCGTACTGGAAGGCTCGGAGCGAAGTGTCAGTCTGAGACGAAGCCATGGCCTCGCTGACCCTGAGGGCCCCAAAAAACATGACACAAGTCGCTGCCCTAAAAAGACGGGCCTCGTACAATGAGGCACACAGACTGTCAAAAACCGCGTTAATTAAAGACAGCTGCTCCACCGTCAGAGCCCGACGAGTGTCACCAGGGGCCCCCGCTTGCTCCCTCAGCCAGCCTTCCAGCATCTTCCGGATGCGAAAGTCACCCGAAAAATCCACAACCCCCCCCCTGCCTTGGACAGAAAGGCGAGGCCAGCTAACCTGGACCGGATCGTCCTAACTGACAGGCCACGCTGCCTAAGCTGGACGCAAAACTCGGCCAGGTGCTCTACAGGGACAGGCCAACAAAGCTGGTAACCCCTGCCCTCCCTGAAATCCCCAAACTCCTTACCTGCACGCTGGTATGCCCTGAGGGTGCCGGGCGCTACAGACAAGGAGATTGCCCGGGATGCCTCGTCTCTCCACCACTCTGGATCCCCCCCAGACTCCAGAGGTGGCCGGGGAACACTTCTGGCAACTCTCGGGCCCACGGGGCCAGGGTCTGAAACCTGGACAACTGACCACGGGACAAGGCATCAGCGACCCCGTTATCCAACCCGGGGACATGCCTAGCCAAAAACAATGCGTTTAGGGACAAGGACCTGTGCACAAAATGGCGGACAAGCCGCATGACCCTGTCGCTCTTAGAGGACAGGGCATTCACCACATGGACAACCGCTAGGTTGTCACACCAAAAGTGCACAGTCTTGTCCCTAAACTGCTCCCCCCAAAGCTCTAAGGCCACTATTAAGGGGAAGAGCTCTAAGAACGTAAGGTCCTTAACCAACGAAGAGGCACTCCATTCCGGAGGCCATGCCGACCAGCACCACTGGTCACCTAACACTACCCCGAAACCACAAGTCCCCGCGGCATCAGAGCAGAGCTGCAACTCAGCTTCCAAAAGAAGCTCATGCCTCCAAAAAGACAAACCATTAAACCTGACCAAGAAATCCCGCCACACGCCGAGGTCAGCCCTGACCCCAGCGCAGAGGCGGGTACGATGATGGGGCAAACGGAGCCCCTTCATCGCGTCGTATAACCTCCTGGAAAAAGCCCTACCAGGAACAACTACCCGACAGGCAAAATTAAGAATGCCTGCCAATTCCTGAAGCTGCCGTAGGGTAACCTTCCGGCAGCCCAGCACCTCATCAAGCTTCCTTCTAATCTTGAGCAACTTCTCTAGGGGCAATCTAGAAGATTGCTCCTCCGAGTCCAATTCAATACCCAGAAAGGTAATCCTGGTGGCGGGGCCTTCGGTCTTCTCAGAGGCTAAAGGCACCCCTAACTGAGCACAAAGGGCTTCGAAGTCCCGCATTAGAGCGAAACATTGCTCCGAATGCGCAGGCCCCGCCAACAAGAAATCATCAAGGTAGTGAACGACCGTACCCAGACCACTGTGCCTCCTGAGCGCCCATTCCAAAAAGGTGCTAAAACTCTCAAAAAGAGAGCACGAGACAGAGCAACCCATAGGCAAAGCTCTGTCTACGTAATAACCACCCTCGAAATGGAAGCCCAACAGCTCAAAGTCATCTGGGTGTATGGGGAGGAGCCGGAATGCCGACTTAATGTCGCATTTACCCATAAGGGCTCCAACCCCACACCTCCTAACCATAGTCACGGCCGCATCAAAGGATGCATACCGGACTGAACAAAGCTCGTCAGGAATGAAGTCATTCACTGACTCCCCTTTTGGAAAAGACAAATGGTGAATCAACCTAAATTCACCACTCGCCTTCTTGGGGACCACACCTAAGGGAGACACACGAAGATTCGGGAAGGGCGGCTCCGGGAAGGGCCCGAGGACCCTGCCCTCGGCCACCTCCTTCCGAATCTTCTCCCTAACAATGTCTTCATGACCAACAACCGACCTAAGGTTGTCAGACATGAAGGCCCTCCTAACACCCATGTAAGGGATCCTAAATCCCTCCGAAAATCCTAGCAAGAGAGCGGCCGCTCTCGAGCGAGGGTGGTAGTCGCCCAACCAACCCTCAAGCACTTGCAAATTGATTGGACTGGGCCCCTTTACCCCCAACAGGTGGGGAGGCTTTGGGGGACCCCCGCCCTTCTTTTCCGCCCCCTTCTTGGGGCGGGGACACACGGCTGCAGAATGGTTCCCCCCACAAGTCCCGCATGTGTGACGAAACCTGCAAAAGGGACGAAAACACGCCCCTTTTGCGGCAAACTCATGGCAAACCAGAGAGGCCCATTTTCCCACTCCACCCGCCGCGGCCTTGGCCGGCGCGGGCGTCACGGGCTCCTCTTCCATAAAGTGACCGCTGTCGGTCCTATCACATCCTTCCTTCCCGGACATATGCGTGGCCTGGAACCAAAGGTCCGGGACCACCATATCCCAGGGCAAGTAGGGGTCATGGGCGATACGCATCCTAAACCCCTTATCGTAGTGCCTCCAGATCGTACCTGCGTACTCAAAGTGGGCTCTCGCTATTAGGTCCATGTATTTCAGCAAGGCAGCGGCCCTACCCGGCTGCCTCTGAATTACTACGGAAGCGAAGGTCAAAAAAGCGTACAGCCAAGAGCTGAAACACTTTGTGACCTTCGTTTTTTTAACCTTCTCCCCAGGCACCACCTCCTTGTCCTGCTTGGGGACCTCCCTATTTAAAAGGGAGAAAAGGTCGACATATTCCCCCCCGCCAGATTGCTTCCTTCACAGACGGGTGGAGATGATAGCCCAATGGTGTCGCGGGCAACCCACAAGGGATGGCCCCAGGCTTGATGCTGGTGAACGGGTCCCACACCGTGGTGGCCCCCATCCCCAGCACTCCAAGCCCCGGTGGATACACCAAAGGGGGCGGTGGCATAATGGCCGACGGGGGAGGGATCCAACCCACCACCCTTGCCCCAGGCGGGAAAGATACCCCTGGTGCCCCTACCGGCGGAGCCGGCGGGGACCAAACCTGCCCACATGTGCCCGCATTGGCCCCCAGGAAGCTATTGCCACTCCCCAATGCAGGCGGGATAAACCCGGGACCCTGCACGGGAAGGAGCGGTGTAGTGCCTGCGTGTTGTGCAACCTCACCTGCCCCGTAAAGGGGTGGAAGCCATCCATGGGGGGCCCATCCTCGCTGGGCTCTGGAACGATGACCACTGCCCCGACTGGGCCATCTGCCCGGTCTGGGCCGTCTGCCCGGTCTGGGCCGTCTGCCCGGTCTGGGCCGTCTGCCCGGTATGGGCCAGCTGCGCGGTGTGGGCCATCTGTCCCTCCTGGGCTGGTTCCTCTTCGGGGTCGTTACCCCATGCCGTGGAGGCAGTCATGGGAAGCCCCTCCGGGCCTGCCCCAGACCGCCACCGCTCCAGCTCATCGAGCCTCTCCAGGACCCTGGCCCAAGAGAGAGAAGGAGAAACCTCGGTTTGAGGGACCGTGGGCATGAATCCCACCCCCCCTGCCGCCGGGACCACCTCCGGGGGCCCTTCCGCACTGGCCCGAGCCTGAGCAGAAGGCCTCGCCGCCCTCCTAGGCCGAACCACAGGTTGGGCCGGAAGGGCCTGGGCTTGCCTCTTTTTAGGGGCCATGGGCCTGCCTCAAACTATTCTTATGTTAAACAGAATAAAGAAGGGGGTGGGAGAGAACTACCCCCAAGGAGGCTGCACCCACGAGGCAAGGCCTGCTTATGCTGCAGGCCTCCCAATGCACCCCCTGGAGGTGAAAACCTCCACCCTCCCCAGCGGTTGCAGCAAGGCCTCGCATCACCGCTTTATAGGGGCCTTTATTCCAAAGGCCTCACCCCCTCCCCCAGGGACCCTGTACACCTCAGGAGGCCACCGGAGGTGAGCACCCCCACACCCCGAACCCAGGAAACTGGGGGGCAAACCAGGGCGGAGCACAGCTGCTGCTGGCTCCGCAATGAATCCTCTTCGCCTGAAGGCAAAAGGAGGCCTTCTCGCCCACCCCAGGCTGCACAAAATGGCGGCCGCCGCACGAGGCTCCTCCAAAATGGCTGCCGCGAGCAGAACTGACAAGTGTCTGCTCGTGGCTTGCTGTCCGGGCGAAAAGGAAGAGCCCCGGGCCTGCTCGCCCTTATATAGGGCAAGCAGGCCCCTCCCGGACCAATCAGCAGCCGGGCCAAACAGGCCCGAACTCCCGAGCAAAGTCTCATCTCGCGAGACTTCGCTTGGGATTCAAGATGGCGGCCGCCATGAGGGTCCGGTGTCTCCCGGTCCCTCCAGCAAAGCCTGCTGCCGGGTAAGTCCGGCGCTGCAATTTCAGCAGTTAAGGCTTGTTGCTGAATTTGATAGAGCAGTTTTTGATAGCAAAGTAGACAAGCAAAGGAAATATCTCTTCTCCCCATGTGACTTTTTCTTTCATAGGTATCTAGTGCATGTTACATTTTCAGGCAGACTTTAGATGGAAGGAAAAGTAGCAAGCATATAAAAATAGCTCGTTCTTGATTTTAAAACAAGGATTTTAAAATCTTCTTTAATAAAACATTGTTGTAAAGTCTGTTTTATAAAACTTAAAAGGAATACCTAGTTATTTTGTAAAGGAGTATATATTGCCATGAACTCATAGTTTTGTCAAGTTTTTTTTTTAATATCAGTATCAAAATATCAATAGGAAATATCAAAATTTATGATGCCTGAGGTTAAATAGATCAGACTATTGACCTGATTGTAAGTCAATAGCAGGTTAATGTATTTTCAAAGGTATTTTGTATTCATTTTTCATAATAGAGCCCATACTGCTGGTCAGTACTCATACTCTTCCTTCCTCCTATTTATTTTGTCATTTATTGATTAATATTATACAAATTGACATCATATAACGATCAAGCAGAAAACAATAGTGCAATAAAGAAACTCTTCGGAGAGGGGCGGCATACAAGTCTAATAAATTATTATTATTATTATTATTATTATTATTATTATTATTATTGTTGTTGCTATTATTATTATTATTATTATTATTATTATTATTATTATTATTATTATTATTATTACTACTACTACTACTACTACTACAAAGGAGGAAGCACAACTCCCACTCCCAACAAACACTTGCAGGTGAAACTCCCATATATAAACAGAGAACAAATCCCAGACTCACTAGCACTGATGATGCTATGTAGTCCAGTAATGAAATGTCTGCAAGCCAACATTCAAGTTCAGAGAGCACCAAGGATTCTACAGTTCACCCGTGAGCTACAGAGATTTTCTTCTACTGGAAACATCATATTCAGTTAATGAATAACAAATAAGAGCATCTTATTGTTAAGTGTTGTTGCATTAGAGGGAGTGAACCCAGTCACTTCCACAATCAACTTGATCTGAGGTTTGGAGGGGAAGAAATGCTCCTTTAAACTGGTAATGTAAGAATGTCTACCTTCATTTCTCCTTTTTATTTCTGTGGCTTCCACTTCAAAAGTGCCCCCCCTCTCTCCCCCGCTCTTTCTCACATACACTTTAAACTTTATTCTTTGTTACATAAAACTTTAAAAGTTATGCAATTTAACTGACTAAAAATAGCTCTCTTCATTTTCCTTTCAGATAATTTTAAATTTCCATCTGTGTAGTCAACCGAAGAGGGAATCTTGCCTGAGGAGGAGATTCAGAGAGGAACGAACAAAGGTGTGTATATTTCATCTACATGATTTCAGTTTTGTATTTCAACAAAGAATTCAGCTCTTAATCAAATCTGCCATGTGTGATGCTGTTTTGCAATAACGCCACCACCATTTTATCTATTGTGCTTTGCTAGATTTTGCAACCAAACCTTTACTGAAGGATTTTGTCTGCAACGATTTCAGCTTGTAAAGCTCTGCAGCCTTGCCTTATGGATGATCAGAGTAGGAGGAGAGTTATTACCCCACCACCTCAGGAATCTGAATTGCTGTGGATTTTTGCAGTCACAATTGGGCAATTAAGACTTTTCATGCACCCTGGAAAACAGCAGCCGACCTATTTTGCCCAGGAGAACGATTAGCCAATATGTTGTCTCAATAGATTCAAACCAAGCATTAGCTCATCAAAATTCATTCCTTGTTCTGCAGCATGAAGAAGAAAAATGCCATACAAACAGATGTGGAGGAGGAAGTAGAAAAGGGGAAGGGGTGGAGGAACAGTGCAGTACATTGTTTGAACTGATTTGGCAAGAAGATGATAGGACAGGTGGAACTGAAGTAGCCTGTAGCTTTTTATTTATGAGAATAATTCCGCTCAAAATCTCAAGGCAGCTTGAGAAGTCTTGGTCAGTCCCAAATATATGCAATCCAGAGAGCAGAAAACATATTCTCCTCCCAAGGTGCAATAGAGATAGTGTGTATTATCTTCATCCTCCAGCAATATCATTGGTTAATGTTAGCCCAATCAAAGAATCCTTCTTCTGTCAAATGCCTAGAGAGGGTCTGATTCAGGGGCGGGTTCCTTTTACCTCCTCCTACTGGTGCACATTGTGGCATTTTGTGTGCACACGCTGGCTACGCTCGAGCACGTGCATCCCCTTGTGCGATTTGTCTTCTGCCCATGCACAGAGGGATGATTTTCCTTCCGTGCATGTGCAGAGAGCTGAAAATTGGCTGAAAATAAGGGGGAAAAAAGATGGCAGCATGCATGGTCTGGCAAAAACAGCACCGGACTCATTGCACCAAAATTGCATAATTGGCGGGCCACAACTGGAGCGGTACACCGTTAGGAAGTCTGATTGCTCTGAATGGGGGTTCCTCTGGAGGACAAGCTTGCCCTTCTTTTCTTTTTATCATCATTCAATGCTCCTTACTTGGAATATTTATCCACTATGGAATAACAATAAGACCCATAGCATAATAAGAACGCCTGTTGAATTTTCTACCTCAAACTATTACTATAAACTACTGAAAGAATTTGACAATGCATTAACTATGATTAATAAATAGATTGCCTTTATTAATAGCAATTGCCATAGTGCTTAGACTTATATGAACTGGGCAGTTAACAATGTCAGCATATTGCCCACAACAATCTGGGTCCTCATTTCACTGACTTCAGAAGAATGGAAGTCTTTGAGCCCTGTCAGGATCAGACTCCAGAATTAGCCTGCAATACTGCATTCTAACCACTGCACTGCCTGGACTCTTTACAATGGTGCCCTTCAATATGCTGGGATACCATTTCCTAAGTTACATTCCCAAGGTTTGAGGAAACCAGACTGAAAAAGTCCAGCATAAATTTATCTATCTGTCTGTCTGTCTGTCTGTCTGTCTGTCTGTCTGTCTGTCTGTCTGTCCGTCCGTCCGTCCATCCATCCATCCATCCATTCATTCATTCATTTATTTATTCCAATACAAAATGAGGGTTTTAGTGGGTATATATCTATATACACATAGTAAAATACATGATGAAGGTTATAGAGGAGATACTCATAGTAAAATATATCTAAGAAATAATAGAAATGAAGGTATAGTAATAGAACATATCAATGAAAGAATAGAAGAAGAGATATAGGAATAGAAGAAAGGTATAGGAAATATAGGAGAGCAATAGGACAGGGGACGGAAGGCACTCTAGTGCACTTGTACTCGCCCCTTACTGACCTCTTAGGAATCTGGATAGGTCAACCGTAGATAATCTAAGGGTAAAGTGTTGGGGATTTGGGGATGACACTATGGAGTCCGGTAATGAGTTCCATACTTCGACAACTCGGTTACTGAAGTCATTGTTTTTTACAGTCAGGTTTGGAGCGGTTAATATTAAGTTTAAATCTGTTGTGTGCTCTTGTGTTATTGTGGTTGAAGCTGAAGTAGTCACCGACAGGCAGGACGTTGCAGCATATGATCTTGTGGGCAATACTTAGATCTTGTTTAAGTCGTCTTAGTTCTAAACTTTCTAGGCCCAGGATTGAAAGTCTAGTCTTGTAGGGTATTCTATTTCGAGTGGAGGAGTGAAGGGCTCTTCTGGTGAAGTATCTTTGGACATTTTCAAGGGTGTTAATGTCTGATATGCGATATGGGATCCAAACAGATGAGCTGTATTCAAGGATGGGTCTGGCAAAAGTTTTGTAAGCTCTGGTAAGTAGTGTGAGATTGCCAGAGCAGAAGCTACGTAGGATTAGGTTTACAACTCTTGAAGCCTTCTTGGCTATATTGTTGCAGTGGGCTTTGTCACTTAAATCTTTTGTTATTAGTATACCAAGGTCTTTAACCGAGTGGGGATTATCTGTGATAATTTGATTATTCAGTTCATATTTGGAGTTCAGATTCTTCTTCCCAATGTGTAGGACTGTTGTTGTCAGACATTCAATCATGACTGACTCTCGTCCAGTCTATGGATCAGCACCCTTCATGCTCCTCTGTTTTCTTTAGTATCTATAGATACTTTATATTATCACCTTTTCTACTTACTAGTCCATCATTAAATAGTCTGAAGCTGATCTGCATGGATCTTCATAGAATAGAATAGAATTTTATTGGTTAAGTGTGATTGGACAAACAAGGAATTTGTCTTGGTGCATATGCTCTCAAGTATACATAAAAGAAAATATATGTTTGTTAAGAATCATGGGGTACAACACTTAATGATAGTCCAGGTACAAATAAACAATCAATTCATATAAGAATCAGTCAATATAAATTGTAAGGATACAAGCAACAAAGTCACAGTCCTACAGTCATTAGTGGGAGGAGATGGGTGATGAGAATGATGAGAAGATTAACAATAGTGCAGACTTAGTAAATTGTTTGATAGTTTTGAGGGAATTATTTGTTTAGCAGAGTAACGGGGTTTGGGAAAACATCTTCTTGTGTCTAGTTGTTCTGGTGTTCAGTGCTCTATAGCATCATTTTGAGGGTAGGAGTTGAAGCAATTTGTATCCAGAATGTGAGATGTTTGTAAATATTTTCAGTGCCCTCTTTTTGGCTCGTGCAGTATACAGGTCCTCAATGGAAGGCGGGTTGGTAGCAATTGTTTTTTCTGCAGTTCTCATTTCTGATGACCCTGAAATGTTGCAAAGAATTGGGACAAAAATAGACTACAAAAGACACTTTAGAAATTGATCTGAATTGTTGCCATGAATTTAAATGGATATGTGTATTAGCAAGGCATTGCTAATTTCTGATTACCAACAAGGGAGTGCAGAAACATTTTAATTACTATAGGTTACCATGGGCTTTCAAACAATGATAGTTCTCTCGCTCTCATTTTACCCAATTGCAATTAGGGCTATGCAGTGTTTCATATACAAAGGTAAAGAAGTGCTTCAGAGTACCCAGGGTCCTCACATAGTATCTGTCTACAATTTAAAGCAGCTGTGTCTTTTCCATGGCTCTTATTTGAGGCTATTGAATGACTTTGATAGCAACAAGATGCTTATGTGCAGATCAACATGCTAAGTGCACTCAAAGAACGCAGAGAAAAGATTAATGGAGCAAGCAACAGCAATAAGAACTTCCTGAGCACTTGAGGTTGCTCATGGATTGGTATTCCAGTTGGATTGAGTCAGTGTGTCTCATCTGACAATCCATCTCCGCTTTCAATCAAAACATCCTCTCTTCTCAGTTTCACAACAAGTGACCAGCAGTATTTATACTGATAGTATCCACAACTTGCCATTCACACCCAGGGAGGTCTTTAAATGGGACTCCTCATTCAAACCAAGTTGCTATATTTACTTATACCTTATGTAAAACATGTTATTTATAGACATAGGCTATTTCCGTAGTGTATTTTTATTGTATTCTACAAGACAAGTTCCTTAATTATATTTTGTGTATATTCTGTACTTTGTACTTCATTCAGGAATACTCAGCTATAACCTTCAAAGACTAATTTGTCAAATGTTCGGCCCTTTTGATTATTGTCTTTAAACATGTATCCTGAAACTAAGTCTGGGCAAATGCTAAAATGCATTTGTGAAACAGGCACAGGCAAGTTGAACTCATTCACAGAGATACTGCTCAAGTTCTCCCACCCTCCAGGTCAGAACAAAATCCCCTATTAATTAAACAAAAATTATAGCTGAAATAAATCAGTTGGTGAAAGAAACCACTGTGGATTTCATTTCATTTTTTTTAAAGGAAAAGATGATTGCAATAATTAAACATTCTGTGACTGGTGACATTTTAAGATAACTCTTAAAATGCCAACTAACCTAGCTATTTAAAATTGATTCAACAATGAACATCATGACAGATCCTACAGAGGGCATGAAATAAATTGTATTGTCTTTAAAATGTTTTTTGTCTATCAGGTGCTCTTGCTGGGCTAAAAGCTCCATAGGGAGAAATTGAGATTCGTGGAGGCAGCTTCATTTTTAACAGTTTAGCAAATGCATTTGTGGTTTCGTAGTTACATCTGGAAGCTCAGTCTGGAATAGCAGAAGTGCTGCAATGATAGGGCTGTTGGATCTCCCTGCGCCTTATTTTACCCCCATGTCTCCCTTTTCTTTACTTTTGGCCTTTGTCTTCTAGATGCCTTTCACTTGGGTTGTTTTACTTAACTTGCCCTCTTTCCTAGTGGAAAACATACATGAATATATTAATATATATGAGGCAAACACTTCTGAACAGTGATTCCGATAAGGAAATTTTATACCATTCCACTCTTTGATACTTCTTTAACTCAGATCCAAGTTATTTTCCTTTTCAAGGGAAGGTCCAGTAGCAGCCACATATCCCTGACAAATATTTCCAAAAGCTCGCTGCATCATTCAGATACCTGATCTCCCCCCTCCCACTTCGTTCCAGGAGGGCTGCCTGAAGCAGGAAGCTTCACCTTAGGCAAGTCAGTGCTTGTGTTTACTGCTCCACTTAAAAAGTGCAATCCTATAAATGTTTACTGAATTGTAAACCCCACCTGATTCTGTGTGGGTTAATGCACAGCAGGACCATCACCTTAAACTCATAATCTACAAGGATGAATTGTCTCTCTTTATAAAATGGTACGGGAGGGCATAGTTGCATTTAAATTTAATAAAGCATTATATTTCATCACAAAATCAGCCAGATGTTCAGAATGGAATTAACATTTTTATCCACATATTGAGTCCTTCCCAGGACCTGAGATAGGCAGGTGTGGCTGTTCGATGGTATAAAAAGCATTGTTGCAGGATCTAAGCTGTTTCGAGTAAAGTTGCCTTTTTCTGATTGATGGCGAATTTGTCAAATGCACAGAGTGTTCAAGTGGTCCTCCAGTTGTTTGGGGATTGCTCACAAGGTGCCTATTATTATAGGTACTAGCTTTACTTTCTTTTGTTATAGTCATTCATTTCTATTTGCAGATCTTTGTATTTTGTTATCTTCTCCAGTTCCTTCTCTTCTATTTTGCTTTCTTCAGGTACTGACTTAGCCACTATCCAGACTTCTTTTGTCTTTTTTATTGACAGTTGTTAAATCTGGGGTGTTGTGTGGCAGTTCCTTTCTGTTTGCCCACTATCCTGTCAGAGCTGAAGAAGCTTCTTGTATGAGAAGTGAAATGTATTCGAAGAAAAAAACAGGAAAGTCCAGTTGTCTCCTGAAAAAACACCTTTGGGACAACTATGACCTGGATGACTGAGAATCTCTACAGATTTCTAAGTCCCAGAGCATTTTAACGTCTTCATTTTTTATTATTACTTTGTCTATTTCAGGGTTCCATCAGTTCTTGCTTGTTCTGGTAGGCAAATGGTATTCCTTGCAGATCTTTCAATGTACCATTGTTGCTACTTTGCCATGCCATTGTTTGCAGTCATTCTTTGTGATCTTTTTGCAATAGCTAACCAGGCGGTCCACTATTTCTTCAGCTTCTTTGCACAAATTGCATTTCAATTGTTGAAATGTCAATTGTTACTATGACTGCGGTCTTGGAAAGTCTATGTTAATTCTTCTGGTATGGTGTATTTATCCAAAACAACAATGGCATAACATGGTCACCAAAATGAATCACTGGAATATCTGTAAAAATTATATATACCAATAATAAAAAAAGTGGGGAGAATTCCAGAAGCAAGGGGAGAAGATCTATTTCGAGTAGTGGTACAAGGCCTCCAGATTGAAGAAGAGGGAATGAATAGGCACATAGATGAGGTATACAGGGTGCAAACAAACTATGCAAATAGGTATAGATTGCCATGGGAAGGACACTAGATTTACGAAGAAAACCATATGTGGAAAGATATACAAGAACACGAGAAGTCAACAAATAATTTATAATGAGAAATAAGTCATTGTGCTAAAACAGATCCCCAAACAAATAAGAGAAAAAAAGAAGGGATCTCCAATACTTTACAGCAAAGCTAATCAGGTGTGAAATACCTTTTAGATGGCTGATCCTTGAAGGAGTATTAGTGATGTGGAAAGGTAAAAAAATAACAATAGAAATGGTTGAAAAGGCAGATCAATTTACAGAGCAATATTTAGAAAAGGAGTGTGAAAAGTGCATAACCCACACCCATAATGCAATGTGCATGTGCACCCACTGCATGTGCCCCACCACTTGTATACATGCACAACTCCCACATTTGCCCACTCTGTGCATGCATGTGCAAACCCTGTGCATGCACATGTGACCCTGGTATGTGTCCCGTCCTTTGCACATGCACATATGTCTCCCGTTTCCCCTTGCACACATGGCAGAGACCACAAAGCCAGCTGGGTGGCAGGCATACATGCATGGTGGAGCTGAGCTGGTGTTTCACCTGTATCACATGTGCCATAGGTTTGCCATCATGGCCCTAGATTAGATTAGATTAGATTTATTGGATTTATATGCCGCCCCTCTCCGCAAACTCGGGGCGGCTCACAACAATAATAAAAAAAACAGCACAGTACATAATACCAAATCCAATGCCCACCAATCTAATTACAATTTAAAATTAGTAATCTAATAAAAACAGTACAGTAATACCTCATGATACGAACTTAATTGGTGAAAGGAGGAGGTTCGTAAGGTGAAAAGTTTGTAACATGAAACAAAGTTTCCCATAGGAATCAATGGAAAAGCGATTAATCCGTGCAAGCCCAAAATTCACCCCTTTTGCCTCATTTCCGCCGGCATTCGGATTTTGTTCGGGTGTGGGTGGAGGGGGGGAGACGGGGGGAGACAGCGCAGGCTGCCCGGAGGGAGCCTCGTGGGTGGATTAACGGAAAAGTCAACAGTTACTGTCCGGCTTGCAATGACTGGAAGGGAAGGGAGGGAAACGCACGGGCGGTTTGTACGTGCGTCTTCTCTGATTTCCTCCCTCCCTCCTTCCTCCTCTCCCTCCTGGCCTCCCTCCTCCTCCTCCTCCTGTATTCCGCCTCCCTCCCAGCATCCGAGCCACATTCTCCGCGCCGCCGGCCGGCTGTCATCTTCTAAAGAAGCAAGAAGAGGAGGAGGAGCTGGGCGCCTTCCTCCACCACCACCGGCGCCCAGCTCCTCCTCCTCTTCTTGCTTCTTTAGAAGATGACAGCCGGCCGCGCGGAGACTGGGGATGGTGTGCGTGTGTGAAAAGGGTCAGCGGGAGAACTGGGGGGAGCCGTGGCCACTGCCCCGTGGAAGGGACCCGGCTGGGAAGCTCCCGAAGGTGTGGGCTGGGGTCTTTCCGGGAGAGCAAGCAGCCCAAAGCCGAAAGAAACGCATGGAGGCTTGTAAACAAAAGGCAGAACTTTCGGCTTCTGGGTGGATGGGAGGAGCTACAGCCCAGCGGCGTTTTACATTGATTCCTCCGGCCGCTTAGCTCCTCCCATCCACCCAAAAGCTGAAAGTTCTGCTTTTATTTACCAGCGTTTCTTTCAGCTTTGGGAGAAACTAAGCAGCAGGGAGATTTTACCAGCCCAGCCACTTAGCTCCTCCCATCCACCCAAAAGCTGAAAGTTCTGCTTTTATTTACCAGCGTTTCTTTCAGCTTTGGGAGAAACTAAGCAGCAGGGAGATTTTACCAGCCCAGCCACTTAACTCCTCCCATCCACCCAAAAGCTGAAAGTTCTGCTTTTATTTACCAGCGTTTCTTTCAGCTTTGGGAGAAACTAAGCAGCAGGGAGATTTTACCAGCCCAGCCACTTAGCTCCTCCCATCCACCCAAAAGCTGAAAGTTCTGCTTTTATTTACCAGCGTTTCTTTCAGCTTTGGGAGAAACTAAGCAGCAGGGAGATTTTACCAGCCCAGCCACTTAGCTCCTCCCATCCACCCAGAAGCTGCAAGTTCTGCTTTTATTTACCAGCGTTTCTTTCAGCTTTGGGAGAAATTAAGCAGCAGGGAGATTTTACCAGCCCAGCCACTTAGCTCCTCCCATCCACCCAGAAGCTGCAAGTTCTGCTTTTATTTACCAGCGTTTCTTTCAGCTTTGGGAGAAATTAAGCAGCAGGGAGATTTTACCAGCCCAGCCACTTAGCTCCTCCCATCCACCCAGAAGCTGCAAGTTCTGCTTTTATTTACCAGCGTTTCTTTCAGCTTTGGGAGAAATTAAGCAGCACGGAGATTTTGCTAGCCCAGCCACTTAGCTCCTCCCATCCACCCAGAAGCTGAAAGTTCTGCCTTAGGTGCCTCTTCCACACACCCTCGCCGCCCCCAGCCTCTGCGCCGCCGCCCGACTTTCAACTTGTAAAGAAATGAGAAGACAAGGAGGAGCTGGGTGCCGATGGCGGCGGAGGAAGGCGAATGCTGCCCGAAGGCTGGGAGGGAGGCGGAATACAGGAGGAGGAATAGGAGGGAGGCAGGGAGGAAATTCCGGAAATGACAGTCACAAGGCAGGGAAATCCCTGCTGCAGTAAGAGAGCACAAGGTAGAGCGCATGCGCAGTAGGAGAGCCCACGCCCCCGGCTCGGGTTCGTAAGGTGAAAATGGTTCTTAAGACAAGGCAAACAAATCATGAACCCCGGGTTCGTATCACGAAATGTTCGTAAGACGAGGGGTTCGTATCATGAGGTACCACTGTATATATAAAAACAGGCACACAGTCAATCAATCAACAAAACAACATGGGCAAGGGGGAGGTGTTTTAGTTCCCCCATGCCTGACGGCAGAGGTGGGTCTTAAGGAGTTTTCGAAAGGCAGGGAGGGTGGGGGCAATCCTAATCTCAGGGGGGAGCTGGTTCCAAAGGGTCGGGGCCCCCACAGAGAAGGCTCTTCCCCTGGGTCCTGCCAGATGACATTGTTTAGTCAACGGGACCCGGAGAAGGCCAACTCTGTGGGACCTAACCGGTCGCTGGGATTCGTGCAGCAGGAGGCGGTCCCGAAGATATTCTGGTCCGGTGCCATGAAGGGCTTTACAGGTCATAACCAACACTTTGAATTGTGACCGGAAACTGATCGGCAACCAATGCAGACTGCAGACTTAACAATTGTTGAAAAGGAAGGCAAAACATCTGGATAGTCTATGTTGCAATGCCTGGAGACAGCAGAATAGAAGAGAAAGAACTGGAGGAAATCACAAAGTAGAAAGACCTGCAAATATAAATAGAATGAATGTAGCAAAGGTAATCCCAAAATATCTGCAGCACCACTGGAAAACCATCAGCACAGCACCATCAGCCAAAAGGTGGTTTTACTTGGAAGAGCTTGCTTATTTATTTATGTATTTGTTTGTTTGTTTATCAACAAATGCAAGGAAACAGGACACATGAAAAATGGCACAAATAAATGGATATAAAGAAGCAAAACATAGCCATAAAGACATAAAATGAGTACATACAAATGGATACAGTAGGCACACTGGTGTGTTTAGGCATGCCTCCTTGTCGCAATACCTTTAACTTTATAATATCTGCCTATCTCAAGTCCTTAGAAAGGACATGATCGATGTCTAAAAATGGCAAACACAGTTTAAACACCTGGCTGACTGTGTGACAAATCATAATCATTATAGCACCTTTAAATGAAAATCTCACATGACAATCTAGCTAAAGGAGAGTTCTACTCCTAGTAATCTCGTTTGATGTGGAAGATTACTTTTTTTTAAACTGACATGATTTGTAGCTTTATATGTCTTCATGTTCAGCCTAAAATAGAGTAGTCTAGACCCTAGATTCATTATGATTTTGTCATCAAGAATATGGAAACATTTTACTTTTTAAAAACAAAGTTACTAGATCAAACTATTCCCAGGAGTTCCTTAATAAACTTTTTATATGTTGCAATTTACATAGTAGCTGACTTATGAATGACCTAACTCTGAGGTTAATTTGATTCCATTGTATCTTCTTAAACCTTTATACTTCTTTATTGCTTCAACTCTCTATAAAACATTGCCTTTTATTGGATTTCCCATTGTCATCTGCTTTAATGTGGCTTACACATTAGAAAGGTTGATACAAGTCCATTGTAATTAATATCCTATGCTGGTTCCTTCATTGGGCTTATTCCCACTTTGCTGAAAAATCTGGAAAATATTACTGGGGGATTGTCTTTGAACAGCTGAGTCAGTTTCATGCAATTTTCCTCCAACTGCATTTTCTCCTATTTTAAAGTAGGATCCCCCCGCCCCAAGAGATTCGCACCGCCCCCATCATCCTGGCCTTCTGAAAGGCTTTGAAAACATGTGTGTGCCTGCAGGCTTGGGACCATTGAGCTGTAGCATTCTGCTCTGGTCAGTAGGATGAATGAGTTATGGTTATATGCTTGCTTTATATTGGGTTTTAAATTTTGTATCTGTTTTGACTGTATGTACTTGGGGTATTTTTTAAGTTTTGTATTCGTTTTACTGTGGTATGCCACCCTGAGTTCGTCAGGAGAAGGGCGGCTTATAAATGTGAATGAAAGAATGAATGAATGAATGAATGAATGAATGAAATAGAATAAGATTTCCAGTTGTTGATGTTGCTAAATCATGAACATATTGACCTAGTCCACAACTGGTTTTGGAGAAAAGGAATTTTTGCAGTTCTGTCCTGGGTTCTTGCTTATCTACTAGCAGCACATTACTGTATGAAAGCATAACCCTTGTTTGGAGATGAGGTGCAGCATGTTTTTTTAAGTAACAAGAAGCAATTAAAACGATAGAGAAAAAGGCTGTGAATTGGAGGCATCAAAGAGATAAGTTTGTGTCATCAGCATTCGGGGGCAGATCTGTGCAGACAGCCAGAAGTTCTTTGAATTCAAGATCCTATTGTCAACAGAGGAATAGCTTGTCTGTTCAGCTGTGTAAACAGCTGCCATAGAAACATTTAAGATACCTGTGGCTGTCTATTTAACTTATATGAACGCAGAACTGCAGCTAAATTCCAAAGAAAGAAGCCATTTTGCATTTCTTAAACACAAACATTCCAGGTGATACCCAGAACAGATTTTATCTTTTGGGGAGGAGTGGGAAGGGCAGAAAATCTTTCATGCTTTCATGCCACCAGTAATAATCATAAAAACCAAGAACATCCTCCAAGCAATTGTACAATTCTGCTCCGCTTTCTTATATGAGAAAATTTAGCCAAACATAACCGTTTCTAAGTTCTGTTATGTTAAATAGTAGAAATAGGCATATGTTAAGCTTCCTCGATCCATATGTAGAATCAATTATAAAAGGCATAAAAGACAGCAAAGTTTCACCGGTTCATGGCTTCGTGGGTTAATAAGATGTTCGCTTGTCTTGTCATGAGACAAAATCTAAATTTAAAAGTAAGAGGAATAGCCATCTGGTAAGAAGAACCTGTTTGCTTTTTTAAAAAATCCCAACCATATGCCATTATTCTTACCAGTATGTGCACTGTAAACTTAACAGCCCTTTTTTTGCAGCTGGAATTGGTATCCACTTCCCTGCAGATGCAAGTCTGTCTTTCCAGTTTATTGACCTTAGATTCCACATTCCTCTGGCCCTTTCTATAGCAGGGAGGCCAACCCAAATGACAGGCACCAAGCAATTAGAAGATTTAACGTGTCGCTACTTGGTAAAATGGATCTCACGTATACTTCTGTAGCAAGAGCTGTGTCTTGCATTTTCCCCCCTCTCCTTTTGAATATAGTATTTCTGAAACTCACACTTCTGACTGCATCAAAAGTATGCACTAATGTAAAAGAATGATTTGGTTAAAAAAATGGGTGGCAATGACAAAACTGTCATCTTTCATTGGATATCCCAGATTAAACTAATGGAAAACTTTATAAAACTCCATGAAGTAACTTGGTGGGGTTTCTTTTTTTTAATGTTTCATCTGCATTGTGGGTGTTGTAGGGTGGAAACCTAAATGCGACGAGAGATTGTTAGCAGGGATGAAATGCTCCCGTTTCGCTTGTGCCTGTCAGTTGTCAGATAGCTGGTCACAAAGGGATCATGAGGCTCCACACACCTGCCTGGACGTCGGCACTTGGGTTCTTTTACCCTCTGTGCATGCACAAAATGCTTTGCACACGCACAAAGTCTCCGACGACTGACAGGCACGAGCGAACCGGGAGCATTTCACGCCTGATTATTAGGTGAATATCTCACACCTGGTGAGATTTAGAGTAAGTTTTTTAAAAGTATCTGTTGACAAAGAGTATAAGACTGTTTTTCTTTAAAAGATGAGGGTAACTTGAGTTCTTGATTCCCCTTATCCCAACTCTACTCCCCTTTACCACCTCTATTGTGTATGGCAGACAGGCCTCCGGCAAAGCATAGTTGGTACGGCAGGATGGCAGTCCTGACACCTAAGTGTCTTGCTGGAAAACATGCCAGGCAAATTGTTTGCAATAACCTGTTCCTTTCTATGTGCATTTCCCATTTTGTGCCTGCTTACTCTCTTGTAATATTTTCTTCTCCAATGAATATAAATACAGCAATTTTCATATTGCTAATTGTCCCTCAGCATCCCAAAAGGTGGGGACTGAAGAATTATAGAGTTGGAAGAGACCTTGGAGGTCTTCTAGTTCAACCCCTTGCTTGAGCAGGAGACCCTATACCCTATGTGCATAATTATACTCTTTTGGGATTATGGTACACCAACATTATAATACTGTAGTTACAATATACAATGTAAAAGCTTATATAATGTATACAATATACAAACTTGGAGGACACAACCTTGTAGATGACCCTCTCTCTGTCAAGGACCTTGGAGTACTCATATCTAATGACCTAAGTGCCAGAGCCCACTGTAACAACATTGCCAAAAAGGCACTAAGACTTATTAATCTAATCTTGTGTAGCTTCTTCTCTGGCAATATTACACTACTAACCAGAGCATGCAAAATATTTGCTAGACCAAATCTTGAATACAGCTCACCTGTCTGGAACCTGCACTGCATACTGGATATCAATACACTCAAGAGAGTCCAAAAATACTTTCCCAAGATGAGTCATCCATTCCTCTGCTCACAACAGAATACCTTATTCCACCAGACTTGAAATTTTGGGCTTAGATAGCCTAGAACTTCGTTGCCTTCGATCTGACCTAAATGTAGTTCATAAAATCTCTACCACAATATCCTACCTCTCAATGATTTCTTCACTTCAACTGCAACAATACACAAGCACACAATTCAAACTTAATGTAAACTGCTCCAAACACGGTTGTAGAAAATACGACTTCAGCAACAGAATGATCAATGCCTGGAATGCACTACCTGACTCTGTGGTTTCTTCACCAACCCCAAAAACTTTAACCTAAGACTATCTACAGTTGACCTTATCCCATTCCTAAGAGGTCTGTAAGGGGCGTGCATAAGCGCACCATTGTGCCTACTCTCCCTGTTCTACTGTCCTATTGTCTAATTTACTTGTACCTACTTTGCTAATTTTTATGTTTATACCAATACCTACTATCTCTTACATGTTTGACAAAACAAACAAACAAACATTATTGTTCTAATTTACCTAGCCTGCAAGAGAATACGTACAATATGCCTTTCCTTTAAAAAAATAGTTATTTACATTAAAAAGGACATACAATAATATACAAAAGAATACAATACAATACAATACAATGGTATACAGTATATACATTTACATCTCTATCCTGCAGTAAATTATATCGACAATCTATTCATGCTTATACATGAGTCAACATAATTCTATATTTGCATCACAAGATTTACTTAAGCATAGTAATAGTAACTTAAGGTTAATACAATCATATATGTATTACTAAGTTAAACGTTTACAAATTCATTTTATTTTCTCCTTTCAAGCTAATGTAGGATAAACTCCAAATTTCATAGTATTCCGAATCCTCCTTTTCATTTAACTCCATTATCATTTATCTAATTCAGCAGAATCAAAAATTTTCTTAATTATTATATTTTCAGTTGCTACATCTTTTTGTTTCCAGTATTGTGCAAAACTGATTCTAGCACAATATGCCTTTCTCTTTCAGTAAAATCATGCAGAAATCCATTTAGAAAAGTGTATTTGCTGCCTCCCTGGTGCTTCTCTTTCTTACTTATGTCTAAACAGTCTTCCAGCTGGCAAGCAAGCCTCCGAGTCAGCTGCCAATGCTGATTCATTACACAATCCACAAATGCTATTCAATGTGACTGCATAAAAGTGCTTGCATTTAAGTCACTGCACATGCATTTCCTATGATGCGAGATCAGCTCAGTGTGGCTATTACCTTGCCAGGTTTTGATGCCAGCAGTTGTACATTACAACTTTGTTGGTCAGAGATTCAGTCTGTTTCAGACCATCTTCAATGTACAGTAGATAGACTGTGTTTGCTTCATTCCAGGAGGCAGTGGGTGTGCGGGGTTGATTGTGCCTTTCCATAAATTCAGGTGTTTTGAAAGTTCAGGAAACACCAAGCCTTTTCCCTTCATGCATTGTGAACAACAGAAAGGTATGTTATAAAAAGTTGTCACATAACTAATATTTTCAGTGATTCTGCATCTCCCTATATTGCACACAGGTAGAAGATACATTGAAAAATTGGAATCATCTATGATGTGCCTCTTCTTAGACCCTTCCCCAAAGAACTGTAAAGTGGAATAAAATACAAGAGCCTTGGGAAAATTAATTACAAGGAGCTGTTTTTACTAGAATGGAAATTAAAACTATCCATTGTAAAGCAACACCCTTCCCTTTGTTTTCTTCTCATTGCTGTTTCATCTTTGATGGACAGCATGGAGACAAATATCTCACATTTTGTAGAGCTTTGCTGTCTCAGCGACTGTTCCAAATCTGTAGATCATTCAAGATGATTTTCCTTTGCTTTGGTCAAGTCCCACGTGTGCCAGATTGTGCCTGCTGTAATGTTTGTTTGTTTGTTTGTTTGTTTGTTTGTTTGTTTATTTATTTATTTATTCATTCATTCATTCATTTATTTATTTATTTTGTCACATACACAATGAGGGTTTTAGTGAGTATATATCAATATACACATAGTAAAATACATGATGAAGGTTATAGAGGAGATACTCATAGTAAAATATATCTAAGAAATAATAGAAAAGAAGGTATAGTAATAGAACATATCAAAGAAAGAATAGAAGAAGAGATATAGGAGTTATAGGAGAGTAATAGGACAGGGGACAGGGGACTCTAGTGCACTTGTACTTGCCCCTTACTGACCTCTTAGGTCAACTTAGGAATCTGGATAGGTCAACCGTAGATAATCTAAGGGTAAAGTGTTGGGGGTTTGGGGATGACACTATGGAGTCCGGTAATGAGTTCCACGCTTTGACAACTCGGTTACTGAAGTCATATTTTTTACAGTCAAGTTTGGAGCGGTTAATATTAAGTTTAAATCTGTTGTGTTCTCTTGTGTTGTTGTGGTTGAAGCTGAAGTAGTCGCCGACAGGCAGGACGTTGCAGCATATGATCTTGTGGGCAATACTTAGATCTTGTTTAAGGCGTCTTAGTTCTAAACTTTCTAGGTCCAGGATTGAAAGTCTAGTCTCATAGTGTATTCTATTTGGAGTGGAGGAGTGAAGGACTCTTCTGGTGAAGTATCTTTGAACATTTTCAAGGGTGTTAATGTCTGATATGCGATATGGGTTCCAAACAGATGAGCTGTATTCGAGGATGGGTCTGGCAAAAGTTTTGTAAGCTCTAATAAGTAGTGTGAGATTGCCAGAGCAGAAGCTACGTAAGATTAGGTTTACAACTCTTGACGCCTTCTTGGCTATATTGTTGCAGTGGGCTTTGGCACTTAAATCTTTTGTTATTAGTGTACCAAGGTCTTTAACCAAATGGGGATTATCTGTGATAATTTGATTATTCAGTTCGTATTTGGAGTTCAGATTCTTCTTCCCAATGTGTAGGACAGAGCATTTGCTAGTTGAGATTTGGAGTTGCCATGTGTTAGACCACTCAGAAACAGCGTCAAGGTCTTTTTGGAGAGTAGTTGTGTTATCGGTGGTGTTGAAGAGTTTTACATCATCGCCGAAGAGGACACAGTTGCTTGTGATGTAATCGCAAAGGTCATTGATGTAGAGAATGAAGAGCGTTGGTCCCAGTGCACTACCTTGGGGAACACCGCTTTTAACTGGGACGGGGGTGGATATGGTGCTTCCTATTTTGACCACTTGTAGTCTGTTTGACAGGATTACTGTAATCCATCTGTGGAGGGATCCTGAGATGCCATAGGATTTGAGTTTTAGGAGTAGTTTGTCGTGGACCACTGAATCAAAGGCTTTGCAGAAGTCAATATAAATTGCATCTGTAGATTTCCCTTGATCTAGATGAGTTGTCCATATATTTTTGCAGTGGAGGAGCTGCAGGTTGCAGGATAGTTTTTTTCTGAAACCAAATTGTTTGTTAGAGAGCAAATTATTAGTTTCTAAATGGAGAGTAATTGATTTGTTTATAATTGATTCCATGACTTTGCATGGGACGCAGCATAATGAAATTGGTCTGTAGTTATCTACAAGAGAGGGGTCTCCTTTTTTGAAGATGGGGATGACCATTGTGAAAAGTCTGATCCTTATCTATGGTTGACTCAATCTTATGAATGGATTTAGCTGTAGATGCATGATGAATAATATTTGTGTCTCTTTCTCAAATTCCAGTAGTTTGAATTTTCTGATTCTCTCTTGCTGCAATCTAAATGGCTTATATTTGTATTTGTTTATGAAACTCTACTATTTCAATATTGCTTAGATTTATTTATAAAGTGGCCAGTTATGATTCTCACAGTTCTAGTTGCTAGCTAATTTATTATTTTATGGTTGGAGGTATATGTATATATAGTACACTGCTTTCTTTCTTTACTTTTTTTTTTTTTTACTATATATCAATTTACTCATATCTCCAGATTGCCAAGGTCATTTTGACAGTTATTCCTGCCTCCAGTTCTAACAATTAGTACTGCCTTCACCTAATTCTTGAACAAATGACTGAATGACACTGAATCCAAGAAAGACAACACTGAACTCTAACCCATTCTCAGCCTGGTGATAATTAATTAATTGCTGACTTGTTGAGCACAGATCTCTAGCAACTTTCTCTTGTGTGCTTAATGGCTTAATTACCTTTGTGCTAAAATGTCCAGGGGGCAATGAAAATAAAATAATTAGAAATTCCAACTGCTACTGAAACTCCAACCCCTCCCTCAAAGAAAGCAGGCATCAAAAACACAAAGTGAATTCTGGCTGAGTCTTCCCCATTCTGTTTCCTTACAAATGTTTGTGTCTTTCAACACAAATAATTCCTCGCTTTCAGGAAAAATTGGAGTTAAATCACATATTTGAGGGATTTCAAAGTGGAGAGAGCAGACAAGGATAGGGATAAGCCCTCTTGTGACTTCAGAGGTTGATTTGCATTGCACTGAAAGCCAGCATTATGTGGAGATAGGACACAAATCCACACTCCTTTTGCCAAAAGACAAAGTGAACCAAATCTGGATTAACAGAGAACGGTAAGTATTGCGTTCACATCACTTTCTATAACTGAATATTTATAGTGTGAGTTAGTCTTTTTCGTAGGCATGAAAGCTTGTTGGATGACTTTGGACCAGTCATTCTCTTTCAACCCAAATCACTTCACAGGGTAGTTGCTTTGGGGAATATAGGAGGAGGAAAGGAGTATTTGGCATGCTTGCTGGCTTGAGTTATTTATAAATATAATAAAAATGAGACAATGCATAAATTAAAAAAAATCCATTCCAGACAGAGATGTCTGCTCTGATTGGCCGTAATAAGCAGTCCGGGTTCAATTCCATCCACTCTGCTCCCCTCCCCACTTCCATTGCTGTTTCCATTGCTGCTTGAACATAACAAGTCAAGAGGGTGTATGTGTGTGTTACTTTTGTGGCTGGTTTTACAGAGATGTCTTTTAGGACAAAGAGGTCTTTTAGGGCGTATCTAGATTGAAGATACCTTTGGCATGAAGAAACTGATGCATTTATTTTCATCACCTGGTTAGATCCATGTTCTGGTCCCAGCTTAGTGCTTTGCTCAGATAAAACTCCACACAAATGAGTAAATAATACAGGTTACATTTATTGTCTGGTATCTTCATATCACTTACTAAGAGGTGAAATTCCTCAGATTATGTCCATAATCTGTCCCATTACATGCAGTTGGAAAGAGATTCATTTCTCTCATCTGCAGGCTGTTACATGGGCCCTTGTTTAGACTTAAAAATGGCTATTGGAGAGCATGGCACAATTATCCAGCTGCCTAGTTATAGCTCAATGGACAATAAGAACACACAGATGAGGTCACATGCCATGAACTACATTACCCAGAGTGCAATCTGTTACTACATTCCCCTAGTGCAATCTCTTAAAGAAACAGCTCCTAAACTGAGCTAAATATACCTTAGTCTGTTAGCACAATCCAGAACATAGAAGGAAAATTGGGGTTTTAGAAGCTCATATCTGAAGTGTGCTTCCAAATCTCAGTTATGAGCCTGGCATCTCTAGTGTCTGTCCTGGCAACAATGTAAAACATAGTGGAATCATGCATTAGCCCAGCTGAAGCTCTGTTCTTAAAGCAACTCTGAAAAGTACCCCAGGGAAGTTTGTAGACCTCTCAAGTGCTAATGTCTATCTGAATCACATCTATGTTCTTTGCACCAAAAAGACAAAGTTGTTCTGGACTGAGTTTTCTCCACTGTAGCATCTTACAAATGTCTGGATCTTCAACACAAATCATTCCTACCTTTGGGGGAATTTGGGAAGTTAAATCATAGTTTTGAGTGGTTCCATGATGGATAGAGCTGACTCTTCTATTTAGCAACAACTAAAGCCTTTGATTTGCATGATGACTTACATCATGCTGAAAACCAACATTATGGGTAGACAGGACACAAATCCACAATTCTTTCTGCCAAAACATAAAATGAACCGAAATTGGATTAAAAAGAAGAACTGCAGTATTATATTCACATCACATTTTGTAAGCGAAAATAAAGCCAGATGAGAGAATGCCATTTCATAGAATGTTTAGGAGCTGGAAGGGACCTAGAAGATCACCAAGTCCAACCCCCTGCAAGTGTAGGAATCCAGTATCACAGAATCTGTACAGGGACATCCAGCCTCTGTTTAAAAGCAACAGTGGAGGAGAATGTGCCTTTTTCTGAGACAGACTGTTCCAATATTGAACAGTCTCATCATTAGGAAATTCTGATGTTCAGCCAAAATTATAATTACTTCCTGTTCTGTCTCCTGGAACAATTCTGGATGATTCTGCCTGTCATTGCATGATGGTTCTTTAGGTACTTGAATATGGCCATCATGTCTCCCTGCAGCCTTCTCCATACTACACATTTCCAATATAAGGTTACTGCAAAATCCCCATTTCCTCCCTATCAGCTGGGACTTGGAAGGCAGAGAATAGATGGGGGGGGGGACCAGTCACAGGTGGTATTTACCGGTTTTCCGAACTATTCAAAATTTTCTCTACTGGTTCTCCAGAACTGGTCAGAACCTGCTGAATACTACCTCTGATATGGTTGCTCAACCAGTTCTCTAATGGCAACAAAATTCAACCTAAATCTTTCTTTCAACTGTAGTGGAATCTCAGAGGAAATTTTGTCTGGCTCTTTCCAGAAGTACTGACCTGATTTCCACATATTGAATCTATACCAATTCCTTTAATGATAGAACACTTTAAATTAATGTTGAAGTTATTGTCATTGTTATCATTGCTATCATTGCTGTCACATTTATTTTCAGTAGTAACAGGAAGATTCCATGTTATTAGTCCACAAATATGAGTCAGTTTTCTACAAAGGCATTGATGTATTTCATGCATTAATCTGTTGTTGTAATTAACTGCTTTTTCTGAAAGATTCTGTAGTGTCTACTAGTTCATAAATAATCTTATTTAGCTTTCAGCCCTATTCTCTATAGACATTGCATAGATTGTCATATGGACCAACTTTTTCTTTGGATTTTCAGGGCTGCCACACTTAGTACTTTGGGGGGCTGCATGGAGTTGGTATAATTATTTAGCCATAACAACATTCCTTTCTCCGAGAGTCAACGACATTCAGCCTGCACCTGGAGCAGGGGTTGCTTCTAACTTACCTTGCCACTGACTGACTTCCTTCCATGCTGCATGACAAAAACCAAGTTTCTGTGCATGTGCAGAAACAAAAAACAAGATGGTGCCACCTATGGAACCACCGGGAGAGTCAGTTCAGTGGCATGGTCAACTGGCAATTACTCCTGGTTTGGTGAGCGGGGAAAAATTCCCGCTACCATTTCTATAGAACTGGTCTGAACTAGGAGTAAACCACTTCTGACCTGGAGAGGCATGACGGAGGCATCTTCATTTGGGACAGTGGATTGATTGGATCATGTGATGCAGGGGAAGGGACTTTGACCTTTCTTTGAGTGGGGAAAACCTGGGAGCTTTCAGATTCAGCTTTTCCCAGATGTGCCAATATGACATCTCTGATAAAATGAATTTTTGAGGAACTGCCTGCCTCAGAGTCTTACTTGTTTGGGGGTGTTACTTGGAACCCTGTCATATACTCCAATCCATTACAGTATATAGAAATACACATGAAGCTATGACAGCAAGGAGTTGGGAGAATAGATCAGACCTTTCTGATTGCACAGGTGGAGCTGAAACTGTTGTCATGTTGTTTGAATGATTTCCTTTAAACAATTGTCTTAGTTTCATTAGAACTCTTAAATTTGGGAGCATTCCTTGCTTTCTAGTTTTACTTTGAATTTAGGGGAAGTACAAGTAGTAAACTGATTTTATCACATTTTAGAATGATTGTCTGTCTTTGGTTCTCCTTCAAGTAACTATTTTTTTGCATCTGGTGTCAGTTATTTTCTGGATGGTTATAAACTTAAACCATATTCATTAAACCATAGAATATTTCTGTAGTCATCCTGATACATTTACTTTTCCAGTCCTGATGATAAGTAAATGATAAGACCAGATCATCGTGCATGCTTCCTCGAGTTACATTGGTCTTTGACAAGATGCTTTGTTGAACAAGACTTGAGTGGAACATGTTTTCAGAGATGTTTAGTGAAGCAATGTACCCCCGCCCACCCCCAAACTCAACTGGAGCTAAGTTGCTTTTCTCATCTTCTGAGGTCTCTTCCAGTTATTCTTGTTGTTAAGAGCCAGTTCCTAGAAGGATTGAAGGGGCTTCTGTGTCTCTTTGTGCTTTATAAATTGAGCTTATGAGGTGATAGATGCCAGGTACCCAATTGAGATATCTGGCATTACATTAATAAGATGACTCTTACTACCTCCCCAATGGGAAATTCCTTGGCAAGGTGTTAACCCTATAAATAGGTCCACACAAGAAACACAGACAAGAGTACTTATCATAAGTTTATATTAATAGACTCTTGCAAGATTGAAAATACTTCTCCCCTGTCTTTATTCTCTGAAAAACTAGAAAAGATCCCTTTTGAAATGTTTCCCACACCATCCTCTCTTTCATGGGCGGAGACATCTTTTACATGCTGGTTGTTCCATCTGCAGCTTTCTTTTCTGTCACCCAAGATCATTCCTGCATACTATTATTGAAGGCCTGGCTAAGTTGCCTTAACATGGCATATGCTATAGGAAGACTTTGGGACTCTTCAGAAAGGGTTTTCTTCCAAACTAGAAGACCCTCAAGGTGCCTTCCAACCACATTATCCTGCTAGTTCCTGTAAAAGTTGCTACCACACACACTTTTTAAAGTGATAGAAGATTAAGATTTAAAAAAAAAACCCTTAAAAAACCCTGGGGAATAATCATATTAATTGTACCTAACTGAATTGTTGGTTTTGTTGAAATTAAATGGATATTAATTGATTTTAGTATTTTTTTATAGACTACCTTTTTGCAGGCAGTGTAGTCTTTAGCATGTCACTTAAGAGCTATCTAACATATTAAGTCTGTTGCAAGTCATCTAATCCAACCCCCTGCCCAAGCAGGAGACCCTACCTCAGCCTCTACCTCGGTTTGAACTGACAACCTTCTGATTGCAAGGTGATCTCCACCTCGGGCCACATTGCTATCTTAGTTGGAATGCACACTTAATTGGTGCAGGTGGAATGGAACCAAGTTTTATGGAATTCTTCAATCTAGCCCAACAAAAGTCCTCATTTGTGGGGAAGGCATTGTAATCTTAAATTACTGCCCAGCACTTCCATCTGAAGTATATCTAACACCGGCTTAGTTTATTGACAACAAAAATAAATGTTTAATTTTTCACCAGAGCTCTGTGTCCCTCGGAGTGGCCTATTTGTACACACTCTTGTACACACACACACACACACAAACCCACAGAAGTGTGTGTCCTCCCCAATTGCAAATGGAAAAAAGGGAGATATTTCATAGATATCGGTAATTAAAATGATGAGTTATTATAAGATAGAATATTAGCCTTTTGACATCTTAATCTGAGCCAGAGGGAGCAAAGGAGTGCTATCTGAACTGCTCAATTAAATTTAGAAAATCTCTCCCCCCTCCCCATTGTTATGAATAAATAGAAGGATTCTGTAGCAGTCTGTAGAATTATTAATTGCAACGGGTGTAGAAAGTGCATGCACCGTATCATGAAATGGAGTATCATTGTTAGTGACTATATTTCTTGGTAATTAAGGCCCAGACTAATGATGCAAGTTTTTTTTTTCCAGCATGATTTTCATCTGATTATGAGGCTGCTTCATTAAGAGCACTCAGACTAACGAGCTGTAGCTGTAATAAAGTAATTTTCTGTCTTGTGCTCTGATTGATAAAGAGTTTCTATAGCTAAAAGGAATTGAAAATATAATTATAATTAGAAATGGTTGAATAAAGTTATTACAGGATTGCTGAAGGGTAGTGCAATTGACACTGTAATTTTTTCAGGGGGGGGGAGGGGGCTTGGGCGAAGTATGCATCTTAAAATTAGACTGCGTAAAGGGGGGGAGGGGAAAAACCTGGCAGAAAATGGTGCTCCTCTTCAGTGAGCATGTAGGTATCATCCCAAACACAGATACGTAAAATGAGGGCCACTTTTTTTTCCTGAATTCCTCTCAAGTGAAGTAAAACTCATGAAAGTATCCTTTTTCCCTTTGGCTCCCTTTAAAATAAATTTCACACTGTCATATAGGATGCATGCGCGCACCCACCCACACCTTGAAAGCCACAATATTATTCGAATTCGTCTACATGCATAAGTCAGAGTTAGCATAGACATTCGGTTAAATTGGGGGTTTAATCATTTAAATGCTCCCCCTCCACCCCGCTTATTGTGATATCTGAAGACAACTGGCTTGCCGAGAAACACTCTTGTGCTCTCAGAAGAGACACTAATCAACTTTTTATGCTAGAGAACCTTATTGCCTTTTATGATGCTCCCATTCTGAAAGTGCCCAAACTGCATTAGGACAATCCTTTATGCCCACTTCACAAGACGGGGATATGGGAGGTGGTATAAATGCCTATAAGAGGTTTGGCTTAGAATTAAGCAGGGGCATCTGGGTACCCCAGAGTTGTTCTTTTTTATTTAATTGTGCTTCTTTTGTGTCCACAATTTCCCCCCCGGCGAGGAACATGCTTATGCTTTAAAGCATACAGTTATGGACATTTGGTTTATGTGAAATCCGCCCGGCACAAACTCAAAAGGAATTAGATTGCATGAGTTGGAATCTAATGGCAGATCATCGAGATGTATATTTATGCTAATTTCTAGGAAGATGGCATTTTGTATCGATCATTCAGCCCTGTAATGTATTTTGGAAGATTATTTTCCCCCAGATATTTTTTTTTAAAAAAATCATTTCTTACACATTATATGGTGATAAAAATGTGTTATTGGAATACTATTAAGGGGAAGGGGGGGGGGGGTTTACAGGATTTTATTGGTTGTTCATTGAAAATGTTAGCTGTGATTAGTTATATAATCCTACATTAACCTGTAAATTAAAATTCCTTGGTGCAATTTGATGGCTGATTTAATTTTGTCTTTCTTTGTTTGCCGCAGGCTAATTCCATTATGAATTCTTTATACAGCCTTTTTTCCTCAATGATTAGCAGCTTCTACTCCAGTCCTGATTGCTATTGTACACTTAGCACTACATAAAGCTGGGGATTAATATTCCCCTGAAGAATTGTTGCTATGGATCTGCACTGCTCCTTATGAGAGTTGTTTCTGCAGCTTCAATTGTCCATAAATTATGATCTCTGGTGAATTATCAGTGGGAGTGAACTAAGCTTAACAAGCAGAAGAGAGCACTCCAGTCCTGAGAGCGAGTGAGCAATTCTCAATTATTAATTCCCAGATTTTTTATAATAGAGTCAGAAGGAATTATATTTCTTGATCCCTGGACCTCAGGCTGCAGTGTAAGAAATTGATACGAGCTGGAGGTCTAAAGTTAAAGCTAGAGGATGCTTTAACATCTTCCTTTATTGAGACATCACCAGGAATGAAGGTCAGTGTCCTCAGTTAGGAGAAAGGGGGGAAAGGTCTTTATTAGTAGAGTAAGACATTTTGGCCTGCCATTGCTGACATCATTTTAAAAGCTACTTGATGTTATCTGGGGTTACGATCTCTAGGGATCAAACAATCTCTTACTTTGGAAGTGAAGAAGAAAGTAATTAGCACCTTAATCTTGACTCAGCCTCATATTTCTGTAGGGCAATGCTCAGCCTTGGCTTGAAATTTAAACCCATCACACTTTTACACAGTCACCAGCTTTTTTCACTCTTACCTTGGGCTCCTCCTTTGAAAAGGGAGGATGGAAGGGCAGTCTCGAGGGAATGTGGGGGAACAGGAGAACCAGGTGTCTGCCTGGTACCCTGCTCTTTCCTTCTTTTTAAAACATATATATATATGTCACATGTAAAATTATATATATTGTTCTGAGTTCGGGTTTTGCCCCATGTAATAATTTGAGTGTCTATGCGACGTTTCGGTGAAATCACATTCACCATCATCAGGCTGAAGTTTCAAGCTTCGTGCTGTTGTAAATATGGAATGTTTGCAACTGCCATTTCTTCCTTGTATATAGTGTTAGGGGTGGAGATTTGCTTTGAATGTAGCAAATAGATTGGGTGACTATGTTTTAGTGATCTGATTGGTTGGTGGAATCATAATTACTAGAAGGATTGACATGGTGATTCTTATGAAGTGTTTTTTTGTTTAAGGCTGGTTTCCAAATCTCTGGTAGGCGGGACATATCATCCCTTTTATTCATGCAGAGGGGGTGTTTCTCAATCTCTATAGCTTCTAAAGTAATTCTTCTATATAAATTTTCTGTTTTGAAAAGTAATTTAGTTTTTTCAAAGTCAATTTCGTGCCCTGTTTTTTTAATGTGCTGGACAAGGGAGGAAGTCTTTTCTTCTTTTTTAACTGCATTCTTATATTCTGCAATGCGTGCACTTACTCTTCCATTGGTCTGTCCAATGTATGTGGCTGCACATGTTTTGCAAGGGATTTCATAGATTCCTTGGTGTTCTAATTGGATTTTATCTTTTGGGTTCCTTAGGATATTTGATATTTTTTGGTTAGTGAAAAATGAAGTTTTGATGTTATGTTTGTGCGGAATTTTACTAATTTTGTCTGTGGTGCCCTTGATGTAAGGGAGGAGGGTGGTACCATTGTCCTGTTCTTGATCTTGATTTTTGAGAGTGTCTCTTTTTTGATTAGGTTTGTGATTGTTTTCCTTTCGAATCCATTAGAAATTAATACATCTTTGAGTTTGTTCAATTCAGTTTTTAAGTGCTCATGGTCAGCTAGGCGTTTGGTTCTGGTGATGAGAGTTTTGGCCACTGAGGTGATCTGTGTGGGGTGGTGGTGGGAGTGTGCATTTAGATAACGGTTGGTATGGGTTTTCTTTTGGTAGATAGTGTGTCCTAGGGTGCCATTGGGTTTTTTATAGACCAGTACATCTAGAAAGGGAAGTTGATCATTGATTTCTGTTTCCATAGTAAATTGTATTTTGGGGTGTAGGTTATTGAGATGTGTGAGGAAATTGTCTAGTTTTTCCCTTCCATGTGGCCAAATTACAAAAGTATCATCAACATATCTCAGCCAAAGTTTAGTTTTCAAAATATTCCATATAGAGGTTGGCGATGACAGGTGAGAGGGGTGATCCCATGGGGGCTCCCTCTATCTGTTTATATCTTATGTGATTTCACCGAAACGTCGCATAGACACTCAAATTATTACATGGGGCAAAACCCGAACTCAGAACAATCTACATGCATACACCCGTGAAAATCTACGAAAACAAATATCTTACCTCTACGGGGAGGACACTTTCCTACTGACTAGGACCTATGAAAAACTTGAAGTCAGAAAAGCCTCCATCTTATGTGATCTCACATTCCTACGCAACTGCAGAGACAAAAGAATAATTCCCAAATACTTCCAACTAAAATTCCACCCAAAAACCCCAGCCATTGAGAGGATCCTAAAAAGAACTGAATTAGCCCTAATTAGAAATGAACTCCACAAAAAAAGATTCATACTTGATGAAATCAACAAAAGTCTACTCTCTCTTCACCTTAAACTCAGCGACCAAATGCACCCTATACTCTGGGATAAATTCAAACAAATATCAATCTGGAGAGCTGAAACAGAAACCCAATACAAGACAGACACACATAATAAAAAACTCCACAAACTAGAAATACAGCAGAAACTCAGCCCTCCACAACAACTTATGACAAAAACAGTACATAACATATCAGACAGGATACTCACCACTACAGAAACCAATATTCTTTCAAAAGGATTCAATTTTGCAATAACCCCCAAAATCCACCTCTGATTTCATTCATATGAAGTTATTGTTAACAATTACAATTCATTTTTATTTCTAATTTTAACACATAATACAGTGGTACCTCTCCTTATGAACTTAATTTGTTCAGTGAGCATGTTCTTAAGTAGAAAAATTTGTAAGAAGAAGCAATTTTTCCCATAGGAATCAATGTAAAAGCAAATAATGCATGAGATTGGGGAAAACACAGGGAGGGTGGAAGCCCTGTTTCCTCCCAGGAGATTTCTAGAGAGCACCATGGGGGCTTCTTCACACCTTTTCCAGTCCTGTTTCCTCCCAGGAGATTCCTAGAGAGGCTCCATGGAGGCTTCTCCCTGCCTTTTCCGGCCCTGTTTCCTCCCAGGGGATTTCTAGAGAGGCCCCATAGAGGCTTCTCCCTGCCTTTTCTGGTTACAGTTTTGGAGGCTCGGGTTTGTAAGTGGAAAATAGTTCTTGAGAAGAGGCAAAAAAATCTTGAACATCTGGTTCTTATCTAGAAAAGTCCGTAAGTAGAGGCGTTCTTAGGTAGAGGTACCACAGTATCTAATAGTCATTCTTCAATTCTAATCTTTCTCATAGTTCTACCACATTTCCTATCCTTTTCCTTTCTTCTTGGTTTCTCACCGAGCTTCTTTTTACAGTAACAAAAGGACATGTTTACGCCATTGTGTTCTCAAAAGAAAGTGTAGATAGAATTGCGTTAGACTGGAATTTGCAGCATTCAATTTCCTCAATTATTCTTACCAATATCTATAATGGCCTCATGTGGCAAGGAATGACATCTTATTGGTCTGAAATTGATAGGCGATATGGGCAGCAGATAAATCTAATAAATAAATAAAAGATAGGAGAATATTCAGGCAAGAGTTAATTCAAGGAATCAGAAATTTGAAGCTTTCTTTCTTTTTTTCATGCAAAAGAGGATGGATGCAAAAGGTTGCTTCTGTTCCACCAGATTACACACAAAAAATATTTTATAAGATAGAACATTTATGTTGGATGAATGGAAAAAAGACCAGTATCTTGGATATAGTTTACCCCAACATTTTCTTATTTTTGCATGAAATCTGCTTCAGAAAATAGGAAAATAATGTAAAAGGTTGTAGGGAAAAGGAATCAGGAAGCACTGTTTCTATGCAAATAAAATTGGTACTACTAGAACACCAGATTCATCATCTCCAGCAGTGTGCAGACTTATGTGTATTCCCCATATGTTCCCAAATCTGCTTTAGCTATCTGGCAGAAGAAAACTTCAGAGCAGCTTTTGTAAGACACAGGGATGAAAAATGGAACTGAGTGAGTAAAATGCTAGTGCTTAAGTAGAAATCTAGTTCTAAGCCACTGAATGTGACCCATTACTTCCCATTTTACCAATTGGAGCAGATTGTTCCAGATTGTTCCAGTAGCACCACAAGCTTAGTTCTTCAACCTCCTGTCTGTATGTGGATTCTTCATTGTCTTGAATGAGGCTGATCATTGTTGTGTCATCTGCAAACTTCAGTAGTTTAGCAGATGTATCTTTAGAGATGTAGTCATTGGTATATAGAAAGAAGGAAATGGAGAGAGCACACAGCCTTGGAGGACCCCTGCGCTAATTGTACAGGTATCCGATGTGATTTTGCCTAGCTTCATCTGCTGCTTCTTGTTTGTTAGGAAACTTATGATCCGCTTACAAGTGAGTTCAGATAGCGCTAGCTGATTTAGTTTAGTTAGAAGAATGTCCGGTATGATGGTTTTGAATGCTGAACTAAAGTTTACAAAGAGGACCCTTGCATAGATCTTTGGAGATTCAAGATATTGTAGTACAGAGCCATATTAACAGCATCATCTGTTGATCTATTTGCCTGATTTAAAACTACCTTTTAAAGAAGGTCAGGAAGATAATCTATTACATAGAATGCTCAGATACGATGTATGTCCCCCTGAAGACACTTGTTGAGATGGGTTGCTATAGAAATAAAATAACTTAAGGAATAAAACAAAAAGAAATATGTGGAGGCAACTTAATCTTTGGTTTTCATCTTGTCAATAATTCCAAATCTGAAAGTTAAAACATTTGGTCTAGTTTTAAATGTTTCTTGCTTTCCCACCATCCCTCAACTTTTGTGCCATCTACTAGATAAAGAATTCAAAAGCTCACATTTTCTTTTGTGTCTCTTTTTTTTTGTTCCCAATGGGAGATCTCAATTTTTTTTGTTTCTTTCTCACAGATCAGGGCAGCTATCTTTGTTCATTATGCACCTTGAAGAATATAAAATGAAACCAAATGAAAAAAAAGCTATAGGCAACAACAAAATAAATTATGTGCATTTAAAATATTTTAGAACTTTCTGTACCATCATCATATTTATTGTAGTGTCATTTCCATCTGTCTCATATTCCAAGGGCACAGGATCTAAGACAGAGAGCAGGGGGGCTTTTGTAGTGGAATGCTGGCTGAAGAAGTTAGATGTGGGAAATCCATAAACTCTCATTCTCTGCATAGGAGCACTGGCTTTCCTTTAACTGGAAAAACCTCCATGCTAATGACTGAGTCTGATAATAATAGCAATAGCACTTAGACTTATATACCACTTTACAGTAGTTTATATCCCTCTCTAAGTGGCTTACAGAGTCAGCATATTGCCCCCAACAATCTGGCTCCTCATTTTACCGACCTCAGAAGGATGGAAGGCTGAGTCAACCTTGAGCCCGATGAGATTCAAACTGTCAAATTGCAGTCAAATGGCAGTTAGCAGAAGTAGCCCGCAGCACCACACTCTACCCATTGTTCTACCATGGCTCATATTGGATGTCCAATAGGCTTTCAGGCTGACATCCAACAGGCTTAGTGAAATTGAGTTTTTTCTGTCTGCCACCTCTGTTATGGTCCAATATTAACTTTCATGTAAGATCTATCAACACTTTAACTTAAAGTGACCAGATTATAACCTCAGTAAAGTGGAACATCATTGCCGGGGTGGGCGGGGGGTGGAAACGACTTTTGTGTGTGTGTGTGTGTGTGTGTGTAAAAATACCTCGGTTCTCCAGGATGGAGCTGTCTGACACTTTGCTGCAGAAGGCTTGCCACCTGCTTGTGGTCTTCTGCTCCCTCCACCTCTCGGCTGTGCTCTTCTATTACCTGAGGGGCAAAACTCTTGGTTACCAGTGGAGCCCAGAGCCGCCTCCTTGCAGTCAAACCTTTGACTGTTGGGTGTCAGAGGTGATGCTCCTCCCGGCCAACATCTCCAAGCCCAAGCCCGCAGCCCTTTCCCTGTGCTGCTTAAGTGTGGAAGCTGCGCAGGCTCAACTGAGGGTGCCTATTCCCTCACCCCCACACTTTTCTCCTGCCCCAGCTTTTGCTTTGCCCCATAGTTTCTCCACAGTTTCATCCCAGCCGCCTTTTGCCTTTCACTTCTCGATGCCTCCTTTTAACTTGTTTGCCCAGTGCACCTCATTTCTACAAGTCTCCACTTTTCCTCCCTCCACCCTCTCCTGTTCCTGTTTCTTTTGAGCCCTGGCTGCCTGCCTCCCTCCCCTCAAACAAGTCTGCTTGCTGGGTCTTGTCCTTTGGGGTCTTCCTTTGCCACTCGCCGAAAGCGCCATGACCAAGCACAAAGCAGAGAACTTTGTCGCACAGCCCAGAGGAACGTGTTGCCTTTTCCTGCATTCAGCTATAAAACACCTTTGCTTTTCAGATTGGCCAACTTTGCGATCAGGAGAAAGAGAAGCTGTCCGACTTGACTTGGTCCATTCCTAAGGTGACTAGATGTCCCGTTTTTTAAAAATTGGGACTTTTTAAAAACACTGCTGGACAAATTGCTCAAAAGTGGGACAAATTGCTCAAAAGCGGGACTGTCAAAACCAAACGTGGGACGTCTGGTCACCTTACTTTAACTTACCCTCTTAAGCTGCAGATTTGCTGGAGTGCATTAGATATTAGTATTTTGAATGAAGGTTCACCATCACTGGAACGTCTCATAAGATTTCTATTGTAAATAGAAGATACTATATAAATGGGCAAATTCAACAAACTTAAATGCATATTTAAATAAATATCGTTAATCAATAATTAATTGATAGGGCCTAATATTGTCTTTGAGATGAATATAATTTTGTCCCACCTTATTATTCCAAAAACAGTGGCGGGTTACTCCAAGTTTGGCTTGGATTTTAGAAGCGGTAGTGCCAGCGATGGGAAGCTTTGCCTATCTTCCCAGAACACTTCCGCGCATGCAGAAACCGGTATCAAAGGGTTTTAGAACCCATTACTTGATTGTTATGTTGCCTGGTTTTGTTTCATGATAGCAGTTAGTTTATCCATGTATGCTGTATCCCCAGTTTTCATATAGGTTTTCTCCAATAAGTAACAACTTCTCTTTTTAGTTCTACTTATAATAACTTACATGCTTACGCGATGCAGATTATTATTATGGTATCTTCAGGACAAGTCAAGTCTGCAATCTAAAAACAAAATATGTTACAATCTGGACATTCTATATATATATTGTTAATAGTATAATTAGCATACATTTTTAATGTTGAGCATTAGCCATATGATAAACATTAGTGTGATCAGATTTACATTTCAGGAAAATCTTTTTAAATTAACAGCATATTCTCTGGTCTGAGTTAGGGTTGCATATTCATTTCTTTCTACTCTCTGACATTCCTTGTCATGATTCTCTCATGTCAACTGATTATTGTTATTGAATCTAATTGTACTAATAGTTTATAGAACTGACATAACTGCTTTAATCTGATTATTGGAAATTAGGATTTCAAATTAATGTTTCCTATGTTTGAGATTATTTGAGACATAGGAGAATTGATTGAAAAATATAGAAACTCAAGAAAGGTGATAGGATACCAGCTTTATAATTAATTTAAAACATTTCCTGTTTTAAATTAAGTTATCATAATTTCTTGGATTAAATGCATTTTGAAGTGAAATCAAATCTTGCTGTTTTCAAAATAGCATATTATCCAAAGTTTATTTTAAAAAAACCTTCATCTTTATTATTTGCTTACTTTTATTAGTCATTATCAATTGTGGGAATTCCAGAAATTGTATATATTTCCCAAAATAAAAGTATATTGATAAAGGAATTGTGTTTTTTAAAAAACAATTTTTAATATTTTTTATATGAAAAACCTCTTTATAAAATATTCGAGACGTGTATAATTAAATTATCTTGTTTTAAATAAGATACGAATTAAAACATGGTTTTAGTACAGTGTCATAATTCTCATGGATTTATCGTAAACTGTAAAACTGTAGCTAGCATTTTTTCCCCTTTAGGGGAATATTACTAGGTTCTGTCCCTGAAAACTACATGATAATTTGCATGACATCTGAATAACGCTGGTCAAGATTGAAACTGGTGAGACATCCCTGGATATAACAAAACATATGTACATTACAAGCCAAGAAACTTCATCCAGTTTTGCCATCAGGCTGATATTGGAAGCAAAAGATTCTTCAACTCTCTAAATGAAATAACAGAAGTGCTTCCAAACTCATCAAAATCATATTTCAAACATTGTATATTTTGCCATCTAATGGCCAAAAACTAAAATATCTAACAACACCTCTTCCTAATCATCTAATCAAACTTGATAATGTGATATATTATACAGCAAAAGAGTCAGGTCTGTGATGTATGTCCAGAATACAAGCAGCAAGATGTGTTCTGCTAACTAAACCAGGTTTACAGGTTCACCTTTTTAAAATCACCTTCTTTCTATTCATGAAGACAGTTTACTTTGGAAGGTATTTGATATTCTGACCTAGTTCTAACACTCCATAAAGACTATTGTTTTATTCATATAAATTTAAATTTAGCAAGGTACTTAAGCATGTTCTTGCATTTATGATTGCAATTCCTTTCTAGCAGGACTCTTGTGCAACTCCTGATAGAAGTCTGGTTCTGTGAACTGTCACTTGATATGGACACTTTTGGGCAAATATCCTCAACCTGAGCCGCTTTATAACTCCAAACAGTATAAATCCATAGAAACATAGGAGACTGACGGCAGAAAAAGACCTCATGGTCCATCTAGTCTGCCCTTATACTATTTCCTGTATTTTATCTTAGGATGGATATCCCAGGCATGTTTAAATTCAGTTACTGTGGATTTACCAACCACGACTGCTGGAAGTTTATTCCAAGCATCTACTACTCTTTCAGTAAAATTATATTTTCTCATGTTGCTTCTGATCTTTCCCCCAACTAATCTCAGATTGTGCCCCTTTGTTCTTGTGGTCACTTTCCTATTAAAAACACTTCCCTTCTGAACGTTATTTAACCCTTTAACATATTTAAATATTTCGATCATATCCCCCCCTTCCCTTCTGTCCTCCAGATCCATGATGGCAAACCTATGGCACACATGCCCAAAGTGGCACGCAGATCCATGTCACCTGGCACGTGTGGCATCACCCATTTCTCTTTCAGGTTTCTGGTGCACACATGCACACTGGCCAGCAAGTCTTCTGCTTACTGGTTCGCATGTGTGCACAATGATCAACTGGCCTTCATACGTGCGGCAATCCAGAAGATCAGCAGCCAGCTGATTGTCATGCATGCATGCTTGCTAGTAACCAGAAGTCTTGCTGACTGGTGCGCATGCATGCCCTGGGACACCCACCCACTTGCCAGCCAGGAGCGCTGCTGCTAGTCACTCCCCTGCAACCTCCCACCTGCCTTGTCACCGCCACCATGAGCAAAGGCCCTGAAGCTGCATTGCCCAGCATGCACATGGGTTGCTGCAAGGGGAGGCCAGGCATGACTGGCTGGATTATGTCTGGTGCGTGATGCTAGCAGGAGAATGTGGAGCCACTGCTGCCTCTTAGCCAGCATGAAGGGCCTGCTTTCACAGCCTGATGCATCCTCTCTGCCACTCCGGCTGCTCCTGCCACCATCAGGAAAGTCCCGCCACCAGGGACCAGGGGGTAGGCTGGCTCCCTTGTCTCCCTGCCTGAGCGGGTTTCTGCTAGGGCCCCAAGCCTCCAGAGGGGAGGGAGGGAAACCGCAGCCCACTCTTCCTGCCCCCTTGCACTTTGTAGTGGCTGTTCTCACACTGCTGTTTCCCTGATGGTTGCAGGAAAAGCAGGCTGGGGTTTCCCTCCCTTCCCACCAGCTGCTTCTCCTTCTCCTGGCTGTGAGGGGCTAGAAGGCACATTAGAAGCCATCAGAGGAAAAGGAGCAGAGCTCCAACCATTCTCCCTATCTGCCCCGAGTGGGCTTCTGCTGTAACCCCAAGTCTCTGGTGGGGAGGGATAGAAACCCCAGCCTTCTTATCCTGTCCCCCTCAAAGTTGGTGGTGGCTGTTTCCATGGCAGTTGCCGTCTTTGGAGAAGGGTGGCATACAAATCTAATTAATAATAATAATAATAATAATAATAATAATAATAATAATAATAATAATAATAATATGAAGAAGGCTGGGGGTTTCTCTCTCTCTCCACCAGTGAGAGTTCACATTGGAAACCATCAAAGGAAAAGGAGCAGAGCTGTCAGCTATTCTGGGACTTCCCTGTCTCCGCACATGAGATGACTTCGGCTGTGGCCCCAAGCTTCTGGCTGGGAGGGAGGGAAACTCCATCCTGCTGTTACTGCAGCTGCCGTGGAAATGGTAGTGTGAAAACAGCCACCCCCCAAGTGCATGGGGAGTGGGTGTGTGTGTGGCAGGAACAATGGTCTGGGACTTCTATCCCTTCCCACTCAAACGAACTTCTTCTGCGGCTCCAAGCCTCTGGCAGGGATGTAAAATAAAACACACAATTCCTTGTCTACATAATCTTTTGCCAAACCAGAAGCCATTTGTTAAAAGTTCTTTCTTTCTTTCTTTCTTTCTTTCTTTCTTTCTTTCTTTCTTTCTTTCTTTCTTTCTTTCTTTCTTTCTTTCTTTCTTTCTTTCTTTCTTTCTTTCTTTCTATTGTTGTGTTTTGCTCTTCATCAGCCATCCACAGAGCCAAGGATCAAATTTCACCTGTTTTCTTTCTGAACGCCTCTATTCCTCCTGCCTGCCATAACTGACAACGTTTTGACAAGATGGTGAGTCTGTACAGTCACTCCCTAAAAACTCTGAACTGAGCTCTCAGAAGTTAATAGCCTGTGCGTGTATTATTTTTTTTAGTTTTGTTTGATTTATAACCCAGAAATAAAGGTGGTTTATGTAGACAATTTTATTTATTTACTATTCCATTTCTACACCGCTATAATCTGAGAGTCTTTGAGTTTCAGTGAAGTAAAATACTTTACAAAGTATTACTTTACAGAAAGAGTAGTGAAAGCTTGGAATCAGCTAGTGGGCCAATTGTCAGTAACTGAGTTTAAACATGCTTTGGATAAACATATGTCCATTATCCAATAAAAATAAAATAAACAAATAATTACAATAACAAACAAATGTAGAAATATAAAGAAAACAAAATTCAAAGTACAGACTTGATGAACTGCTAAAGCCTTTTCTGCGATCAGATTTCTATGTTTCTAAGTTAAGGATGCATACACTATTTTTCAACCTAAAACATTCCAGGCATAGCAAAACACCCATGACAAAACACTTGAAGGACCATCTCATCCTACTGGAATTGGCCTGCCTTACATGTGCTGGCCGAGGACCCATGTGTGGGCTCCTTTGGCATGGTCCCGAGCCATTGCTACTGCCCATGCCCCTTGATGTAAGATTGGCTCCCACCTCCCTGACCTTCCGCAAGAGCTTAAAGACTTGACTCTGCCAGTTGGATTGGAGCATTCTTACTGGGTGAGAGTAGTAACTGATCCCACCTCTCCCCCTGCTCTTTCTACTTCCTCCTTCCCCATCTTTTAGCTAGGGCTATGTATTTGTATTGTGTAGTTTGTAGAAATTTGTTTATATAGTTCTATCTTTTTAGTGTGGTAAACTACTCAGAGTTACCCTGTTGTAAGATGGGCAGCCAATAAACGAACGAACAAACAAACGAACAAACATACAAACAATAAAACCATATACAGTGTTCCCTCGATTTTCGCAGGGGATGCGTTCCGAGACCGCCCGCGAAAGTCGAATTTCCGCGAAGTAGAGATGTGGAAGTAAATACACTATTTTTGGTTATGAACAGTATCACAAGCCTTCCCTTAACACTTTAAACCCCTAAATTGCAATTTCCCATTCCCTTAGCAACTATTTAGATTATTACACACCATGTTTATTTATTAAAGTTTATAAAAAAAAATATTTATTAAAGGCAGATGAAAGTTTGGCGATGACATATGACGTCATCAGGCAGGAAAAACCATGGTATAGGGAAAAACTCCGTGAAGTATTTTTTAATTAATATTTTTGAAAAACTGTGGTATGGACTTTTCGCCAAGTTCGAACCTGCGAAAATCAAGGGAACACTGTATGCACATCAAAAAACTTGGAACAATTTTCAGAAACTATCATATAATGGTGCAATATGGATTCGGCTAAACTAAACTACACTACAAACTGGGTGTTGTTGTTTTTAATTGGGTGGACTTAACAAATCCCAAACAAACAAATAAATAAATAAATACAGAAGAGCTCTCCCTTTACTATCTTACAGAATGTAACCTTTGTCAGGATTTCATCTCATGGTGAGGGCCATTCCATAGTGAAGGAGATGTGACAAAGAAGAATGTCTTCCTATACTCAGCACACTACAGTTTTCTTCAATGCCCAGGATGGGGTCATTTGGGTTTCTGGAGAGAGTTTGTTCTTTTGGACAGGCACCACCACAGAGAAGACACAAGTCCTGAGTCCAATAAAATATTTGGTTTGTGCATGTTTGTCAAGTGCTAATAACCAGGAGCATTCATTGAGTTAAAAGCTTAGAGGAATTTATTGTTGCTCCCTGGGCTCAAGAATCTAGTTAACTAATGGTCAGTGCAAATTTGGCACTAAATGAGTCAATGCAACTCATGGGGAGTGGAGGGGTTGGACTTGAGTCTCTTGTGGCAACACAAAGTTCTCAAACTGATGACATGTTTAACTCCACCATCCAGCTCAGCCTGCTTTTCTCCTACAATATCTTCCCTGTCATTTTTATTTGGAGTCTTTGGCCTGCCACACTATATATTTTTCTATCATGCCTTTTCTGTTGTAGGAAAAGGGGAGTGGGATAGTATGAGGTTGTTAGTATGTAGCCATAGCAAATTCCTTTCTAGAAAGCCAAGGTCATCCTTTTTCTCTGTGCCCCTGCACCTGCAGAGAAGGAGATGGGTGGACCCTGCCAGCATGGCACTTGGAGATTGGAGAATGTGATGCACTTGTGGGCGTGGGGACATGGGATTGAACTTTCAGCTGGTTGGTGAAACCCTGGGGACTTCAGATTCGGGTTTCACCCAGATGTGCCAATTCTGAGAATAAATTGCGACTTTGAGGAATACTTTGACTTGGACTCTGATTTTGGATTGTATTTGGAACCCTGACACTTGCTGGACTTGGTGAGTGAGTATAAACAGTGGGATATAGACAGTCCTGAAATTAATTTGAACCTATGCTACATGGGTTTTTATAAATGATAATGATAATCACTACCTTCAATTGATGCCAGTGAAATGGATGGAGCGGTGGAATTGCATGGACATAATAGGGAACACCAAAAACTCCCTGTGCAACAACATTCAGGACCAGCTGAAGCTTCTAAATGTTATCTATGTAGAGAGCATTACCATAACCCAAATGTGAGACTAAGGCATGAGTCACTGTGAGCAGAGCCTTCTGTTCCAGGAATGGACACAAAATAAACTTAAGCAAAAGCAAAAGCTCCCTCTAGCTGTATCTCCACCAGCTCTTTGAGGGGAACAACATCAGTAAGTTCAGGAGGATTTCATGCCATAGTTGAGTTGAAGCTTGTTTTTGCCCCATTCACATCCCCATAGCCTCTAGGCACTGACCTTGGCAGAATAACCAGTTGGCCCAAGATGAAGGGAAGGTTGGAGACTGTATGAAAATTATCCCATAAAATCTAAGTGACTTTGTTGGCAAAATGCTGCTGAAATTGAACACAGAAGCTAGGGTGGGACTTGTTGACAGATGTTCCCCAAGAGGAATTTTGTAATGCTAAACTGAGAATCTGAGAAGAGAAGTGGAAAAGTGGAGAGGTTTCATCATTATTATCAGTAGGCCTGAACAGACCTGTGGTTAGTCATTTTCATCTTTTGTCTTCCCCCACTGACACAGGACTCCTCTTCTGCTTCACTTCCCAAAGCTCCTTGATGAAACAGAGATCCAAGTGCCCCGCCCAAAAGAAAGACACTGCTTGAGCACAATATCATTGAGGGTCCTGACAGTCTGTTCTCACAGGGTTTCAATAAAAAGGCCTTCCAAATCACAGGAAAACTCCCCAGTTGCTACGTAGAACCCATCTGGTTCTACAAAGAACCCAAAGCGTGCCATCAGAATCAATCTGTTTGTGTTATTGGCACAGCAGAGGGTCATTGATCTTATGCAGACCTAGTAATGATCTATTCACAGCAAACGAGGGGGTAACACTGCTCTGTAAGACAAACAAGAACTAACCTGTGACTGCCTATATAGCCTGGACCCAAGATTATGCAAGACAACCCATGGTTGCTTTGGTGGCCATGAATGAATCTTGTAAGATAATTCCATTTAAGAAAATAGAGAACTTAGTCCAAATTCCTGTAAGGAACAAAATGATTTGATTTTGTATGTGAATAGATGGAACCCAGTCCCACCTCCTTTTTCTGTGGGGTTACTTGGGGTTTTGCCAGATTCACTTGTACACAGTTTGGCAGAGTTGCTTGCTGCAGCCTGGAATAAGGCTGCGACGGAGGCTCTAGACCAAATTGCGCCTTTGACACCTCTCACTGGTAACAGACCCTGGAGGTCTTCTTGGTTTACCAAGGAGCTCCGGGGAATGAAACACCAGAAGAGAAGTCTAGAGAAGCATTGGAGAAAGACCAGATCTGAATCTGACTGAACACTTGTAAAAGCTCATATTAAGATTTACAAAGTGGCGATCAGGTCGCCAAGACATGCATATAATGTCGGCCTGATTGAGTCTGCGGAATCTTGCCCAGCCACCCTTTTTAATCTGGGGGTGTTGGGGAGTCTCTTCAGGGTAGTGCCGAGGCTTTTAATACATTTTTTGCAGATAAAATCGCTCAGATCTGGACTTACCTTGACTCCAATTGGAGTGCAGAGTCAGCTGACAACGAGTCAGTCAAGGTGACAGGGACACATCTTAGTCTACCTGTTTGGAGCAAGTTTGACCTGGTGACACCTGATGAAGTGGACAAGGCTGCTGATAAAATCGCTCGGATCCGAGTGGACCTCGACTCCAATTGGATAACAGAGTCGACTGACAACGAGTTAGTCGAAGTGACTGGGGCCCATACTTGTCCACCTGTCTGGGAAGAGTTTGATCTGGTGACACCTGATGATGTGGACAAGGCCATTGGAGCTGTGAGTTCTGCCACCTGTTTACTGGATCCGTGTCCCTCCTGGCTGGTCTCCGCCAGCAGGGAGGTGACACGGAGCTGGGTCCAGGAGATTGTCAATGCTTCTTTGGGGAGGGGGTCCTTTCCACATCCCTACAAGGAGGCACTTGTGTGCCCCCTCCTCAAGAAGCCTTCCCTGGACCCAGCCATTCTTAACAACTATCGGCCAGTCTCCAACCTTCCCTTTACAGGGAAGGTTGTTGAGAAGGTGGTGTCGCTCCAACTCCAGCGGTCCTTGGAAGAAGCCGATTATCTAGGCCCTCAACAGTCAGGATTCAGGCCTGGCTATAGCATGGAAACTGCTTTGGTCATGTTGATGGATGATCTCTGGCGGGCCTTCAGCTGGCCTTCTCTGTGAGGGCCCCGGCCCTCTGGAATCAGCTCCCCCTGGAGATTAGCACTGCCCCCACCTTCCTTGACTTCTGAAAGAGTTTAAAAACTCATTTTTGCCACCAGGCCTGGGGTTTTTAGATTCCCCCGACCAATGAATGTTTTTAGTACGATTGTCGAATGAATGGTATTGATACTTTTTAAATTAGGATTTTAAAGATTGTTTTAATGTATTATTAATTGGATTGTTACTACTGTTTTCTGTTTTTTTGTACATGTGAGCTGCCCCAAGTCCTCGGAGAAGGGCGGCATACAAATCCAATTAAATCTTAAAACTTCTGATTCATTTTCTTCCTCTAAATATTGGTTCTCCCTGCCCCCACCCAAAGTGGTTGACAAAATGTTTCCTGTAAAATTGGAAATCACTTATTCAGCGAGGAAAATTATCTAGAACATCAAGTCTCACACTAATTCTCTTGCGACCAATGTTACCCTTTTTACAAAGTGAATGATAGCATTCGCAAGGATGCTATTCTACAAGAATTCAACATGTCTAATCTTTGTGTGTTTGATAGTTCATATGGGGTGGTGGGGAGGGAATAATATTTCCAGAGGAAAGGATGCACTACCTGCATGGCAAAATGACTATCTGGCTGCAACCCAGAACTTCATCCCTAAATTACCTTATTAGTAATTGGTAGAAAATTATCAACAAAACAAATGATAAATGTCTTCTCTTCCTCCTATCCTTTTGCTGGTCTTCCACCCAGCCTACAGTGATAGAAGAAGGAAGTTGTGTTGGTCTCTATTGGCAAAAAAACAAGAGACTGGTAGCATCTTTTACAGCTAACACGTTTCACTAAAAGGCATACACTTTCATGAGCTTCATCTCTTTCATCATGTGTATAAAGTGGCTGCACTAATGTAGGATTTAAATTGGGGCGAGGTGAAGGGAGAAAGGGAGGACAAGATAGGCTGATTATGCAGATGCAGTTTCATGGGAGATGGATTACAAATACTTTATCAAAATGCCTTGCAATGTGTTAAAAGCCCATTGTTTGTTCAGACTGTGCGAGATTTCAGGAAACCTTTTGATATATATAACTTCATCAATTTCACGGAGAGGGGCGGAGTTCACGGATACAAATCTAAATAATAAATAAATAATAAATAAATAAATTTACTCTTAATGGTAGAATTATTTTGAGATTTGCTATGGAGTATTGGGGGAGGTTGAAATCTATTACTTTGCCTTTGCTTTGAGTCCTGATATCAAACTTGGCTGCATTATTTCTTTGTTACTTCTTTTTCACAATATTTGTCCTATCTACAATCCAGAGGGACATTGGTGGCCAGTGATGAGATTTTCACATTAGATAAAGAACATGTAAAGGTGCCTCTACTCTTGTGTGTATTTTTTGAGGTCTGTGATGGTACTGTTGGTGTAGATAGACTTGTTCTACAGATACTGCAGGTCTCTCTATGTTGATGGTGGAGTGGAAGTTATTGAAATATTGATGGAATTAAATGACAGACTTATTTCCAGGGGTCCAGATGACAAAGGTATTATAAATAAATCCAAAATGAAAGAAGGGGCTTAAGGGAATGCTAGTTAATTAAGAGTTCTAGATTAGCTTTGAAGATTCTGGCATATGTAGAAATCATGGATGTGCCTGGTTGACTGGTTGTCAAGTACATGTTATTACTAATGGTGATAATGGGGGAGTAATTAAGGGCAAATACAAAATCACATAGTTTGATGGCATACTTTGTTGGTTTGGCATCAGTAATGAAGTTCTTGGTGGCTTAGAGTTCACGTATGAGGGGAATGTTGGCAAATAATGCCTCCATGCTAGCTAAAATTGTGTTCTTATAGAGATTGCTCATAGAGTTTGGCTTTCTTAGGTAGACTATGATATCTCTTACGTAGCACTTAGACTCCTATACTGTTTCACAGTTCTTTAAAGCCCTCTCTAAGCAGTTTTCAGAGTCAGCACATTGCCTCCAACAATCTGGGGGCTCATTTTACCCACCTCAGAAGGATGGAAGACTGAGTCAACCTTCAGCTCGTCAGGATCGAACTCCTAGCAGTGAGTAATGAATTAGCCTGCAATACTGCATTCTAACTTCTGTACCACCGCAGCTCATATAGCTAAGAATGCTGGTGGTATAATGTCTGAATATAGAATTCATGAAAACTGATTTCCTTTGTGATAGTTCTAATGTTTGAAAAAATGCGATGACTTGAGTTGTCTAGTTTGCATTATTTTGAGAAGTAAATAGAAGTGGTCTGGTTGGGGATTCTGTTTCCATGAAGATATGATCTGTATGTCTTTACAAGAGTCTTCTGTCATGTTCTATAATACCCTTTGACATATTGTAGTGAGATCTGAGGGGTGAAGTTGGCAGACTGCAGTGTGGGAGAGCTGCTCCTTAGGTTCCCTGAAGTAACTCATAAATGATTTTAAAATAATTTTTTATAATATTTATATAAATATAAATAAGGTGAGTTACTTCATGGAAGCTAAGGAACAACTCTCCAACACTGCACTCTGTCCTGTTTGTCAGCTTGTTTGGTTATGATGTTATTATTATTCCTAAGGCCTCTGATGGTATCTTATTCTCATCTACTGAGATTGTTGTATACATATTTTTTTTAAATAGATGATTGTGGCTTTGGTTAAAAACATCCAATGTAAAAATCCAGTTAGCTGTTTCACATATTTGAGGGCATCAATGCATTTTTTAACTGTATTTGGTGGAATTTGGAATTTGCTGCAATCTGTACTTGTACACTGTTCCATGAAGTGCTGGGGTGAATGGGACTCCAAGTGCTGGGGTGATGGGTTGCTGTTGGTTCGGACTGGTTTGCCCATACCGTGGTGGGAATTTGCCCCCTGCTCACCAAATTAGCAGCGATGGCTGGCTGTCCACACCCCTGAAACAGTTCTCCGGTTGCCGCAGCAATGCAAAAAACCCTCTGCGCATACACTTCTGGAGCAATGTGAACCTGTAGGGAAGGTAAGTGGAACCCATCCCTGGTAATATACATTATGCGAATGGAGCAGAATATAGAATGAGAGAGTTAGAAGGGACCTTGAAGGTCATTTGTCCAGAGGTGGGTTCCACCAAGTTTGGACTGGTTCTATAGAACCAGTAATTACTTGGCAGCCTGGGTCACTGGTAGTGTTGGGCGAACCGAACCTGCAAAGTTCGGGCTTGTGCCGAACTTTTCAGTGTTCGGCATGCCGAACCCAAACCCGAACTTTTAAAAAAGTTCGGGTACAGTTCGGGTTCGGGTTCAGATTCAGCTGAACGCCGTGAAAACACCGCCACCCGGTAGGAGAGTGAGGAATCCCATCGTGGGATTTCCCACCTCCTTTTGCTTGCAGCAAACAAAAGGAGGTGGGAAATCCCACGATGGGATTCCCCACTCTCCTCCCGGGTGGCGGTGTTTCGCGGCGTTCAACCGAACGCCAAACCCGAACCCGAACTTCAGTTGAACTTTACCCGAATTTTACCCAAACTTTACCCAAACTTTACCCAAACTTTACCTGAACTTTACCCAAAGTTTTAGAAAGTGCTGCTGCTGTTTAGGTTTGGGTTTGGGTAAAGTTTGGGTTCGACTTCGGCGAACTCACCTGAACTTCACGGCAAGTTTGGGTGAATTTGCCGAACCCAAACTTCTTGAAGTTTGCCCAACACTAGTCGCTGGTACTAGTAGCAGCCCAGGCCTGTAACTCCCATGAGCTGGTTCTCTTGGCAGCGCCATCTTGCTTTTTGCTTCTGCGCATGCACAGAACTTTTTTTAGTACTGCTCATGTGAAGAGGGTAATTTCCAGGAAGTGACATGTGCATGCTTGTTTCACTCTCTTTCTCATGCAAAATGTGCACTTCCATCATGATGCGAATGGGTGGGGAAGGTAAGTAGAACCCACTTCTGATCTAGTCCCTGCAGAAGTAGGAGAGTCTATACCATTTTATTTTTTGAGACATGTGACTTGGAGATTTGACGCTCTTCTTCAAAACTTCTAGTGATGGGGTACCCACAACCTCTGAATATATAGTTGATTGTTCTCACAGTTAGTTCTAGGTTGCTTCTCTTTTTGATTCGTTTCCATCCATTGGTTCTTGTCTTGCCTTGGTCCTTTGGAAAATAGTTGCCTTATAGAAGTAGGCCCTGAAGAAGTATTTTATCCAGTTTGTCAGTCCCCAAAATGTAGCTGTGTCAACACATTTACTTTGCAGAATTGGAAACAATGGGAAGAGGTTCTTAGGGTGATTTATTACCCTTTCTCTTTTACAAACAGGGTGATTAAAATGCTGCACGGGAACCTGTATATTCCTTATCACCCTTAGTGTGCACTGCTGAACTTTTAGCCTCAGATGGAGCTCAGATGAACAAGATAAAGTTAATTGGGCAGTGATAAGTAATAAGGAGACTTTGTTTGTTTCAGCCAGATACTCTTTTGCAGGCAGGAGGGGAAGATAATGAAGCTGCTCCATTGTCATTTTTCACTCTGCTTTTCAGCAGTGTGAAAAGGGATATTGCAGACTGACAAACAATATCCCTCTAATCTGAGAATGTATGCATAGCCCATGGCCCTGAGCACTCTTTACAGCTCCTTTATTTTCTGCACATAACTTCATGCTTTCCCATTGCTTCTAACGTTCCTGAAATGGTTTATATCATCATGAAAATATAATTTCCTTTATGGGTTAAACATGAATCTTTCTCACAGTCCATCAGGGTTGAAATTCCCAAAGAGGCAGGAGATGAAGTTAGTGTTTGCTCTGGCTGGTGCTGTTTTTGAAAGCAATAATTACCTTTTCAAGATATCTTTACATTTTTACTCTACCTTGGAGCCATTTGTACTGCTTCTGAGTTTACAATTCATTGTTCAGATACTCATGTGTAGAATTTAATAGGTTGATGGAGAAGAATGGCATAAACGTTTTAAAATAATATTTACAGTACTATTTAGTAGCATTTAACTGCCATTCAAAACTGTCTTGTCTGAAAACCAGCTTCCTTGAAGCCATTAGTGATCATTACGGTAATATTTACTCAGTGGAGATGCACACTAAAGAGATTGTCTAAAGTAACCAGTGCCTTCCAGATATATATTCCAGTTCCCATAATCCACTAATCAGCAAGATTCTAGGAGCTAGAATCCACCGCTTACAGATTGCAGAAATTAAGTTTTAAGATTACTTTTTATAGCAGAACTAGATCTAAGAATTTAAAAATTCTCTTATATAAAATTTTATATCTAATGTTTTCAGGTTCTGTTGTCCAAAAATACTTGCTATATTGTAACCTTAAACACAGCACCAGCTCCTTCATGCTCCTTATGTATGTTTACTCCCTGTTATCAACTCCATAGGGAACATTATCCAGGGCATAAGATCCAGACAATTTAAAATGGCCACTGTAACTTTGAATGATCACTAAATGAACTGCTGAAAGTCCAGCACTAACTGTAGATAACCATCCACCCACCACCACCCACCCACCCACACAGTCACATGACCTCCTATCCAAGCCTAACCAGCCAGGTATTAAGGAGAGAGCCAGGAACCACAAAAACCTTCTCTCTCTCTCTTTCTCCCCCCCTCTGTATCTATGTCTCTCTTCCACTCTCCCTGTAGCTGTCTCTCTGTATCTCTCTCCCCCTTTCCATCTTTATCTTTCCCCCTCTCTCCCCTCTCTCCCTGTATTTCTCTGTCTCTCTCTCTCCCCTTCTTCCCTATGTTCCCCCCTCTCTCCTCTCTCTGTATCTCTCTCTTTCTCTATATCTTTCTCCTGCTCTCCCTCTCCACTCGTCCTCCCCATCTCTTGTATCTCTCTAGACTTTCTCTTCCCGTCTCCCTCTTTCCCCCTCTCTCTGTATCTCTCTGTATCTCTCTCCCCCTCTCTTTGTAGCTCTCTCTCTCTCCATCTCTTTCTCACTCCCTTTCTCTGTCTATAACTTTCTCCCTCTTCATCTCTCACTTCCTCTTCCTCCTCTCCCCATCCCCTCCCCACCTCTATCTCTTTATGTCTCTCCCCCTCTCTCCCCCCCTCTCCCCCCTCTCCCCCTCTCTGTATTGCTGTGTTTCTCTTGACCTCTATATTTCTCTCCCCCTCTGTATTTCTCTCTCTCTGTCTCTCCATTTTTCTATCTCCCCCTCTCTGTATCTCTTTCTCTCTGTGTGTCTCTATATGTCTCTGTGTTTGTGTGTGTATCTCTGTATCTCTCTCTCTGTATCTGTGCTTCTTCTCATTCTCTTGGAAAGCCCAGCGAGCTCTCCCTGGGGCTCTTCGTTACTCCTTTTCTTTCTTCTTTTTGAAAATCCGGGCTGGCTGAGGAACAAGTGTGAACCACAGCGGAGGTTTCCATTTGGGTGACCCTCCTCCTCCTTCTCCTCTCACGACCCTTTAGCCGACTGAGGAGAAGGAAATAATAACATAACATAACAATAACATAAAATAATAATAATAATAAAATAAAACAATATTAAAAGCCTAAAAATATACTCTAGAAAATCAGGAGGCCACATAAAGCAGTTCTGAAAGCCACCTAAGGTCACAGGAAAGAAATGAGAGAAGACATTCCCATGATATTGGAATCTATACCTGTGTAATTTAAAATTAAAACAATGACAAAGTAACAACAAACTAAAAAAAATAGGACATAGTGACAGGCATATTGGACAAGCCAACATTTCTGGCCTTAACATATTCCCACTGTCATTCAAATATTTTAAAGATTTTCCTAGAGAATATAGTTTTAATTTTCTTAAGTTGCAAAAATAATTTTCACACACCTTATGATTAAACACCCACTCTGGCATAGCATCTGAGCTCCTGTAATTGTCACAGCAGGACTGTGAAGGAAAAGGCTGAACAATTGTGCAAAGCTGAGACCAAAGTCACAATGAATATCAGACTTATAAAAGTGAGAACAATTAAGCTAATGGTTAAGGTAACACATAGAAGTAAACTAAGAGAAAACAGAAGGAAGAATATAATTTATAGCCTTCTTCCCCAGCCTGGTGCCCTCCACATGTATTGAAGTTGTAACTCTCCATGTATCTGAAATAGAAAAAGATAGATTTATTATATTTTACTACACTATTAATCTGTTATACTGGTCACAGTATTATCTTTTATCAATATTTTACATACTCTAATTGTTGATTGGACATAAACTTCTATAAAGCTCCTACAGTTTATTTCCTTGTCAAATTATATTAAATGGTAGTTCTGGGAAACAAATCTTTCTGGGCCATGGGACATGCAACAGTTTCAGGATGTTAAGAACATATGCAATTGTCAAGTTGGCACAGTAATTAGATGGCCGTCATCATATTGTGGCACTTGCTACAATTTTATTATACCCATAACTGTTTATTGCTACTGTTGGAACCTGAACGAGTGATTACCTTCTGTCTGGTTATTGAAGAGGATCTGTTTTGATGATATTTTGGATGGAATCTAAGAAATTTCAGTCATTGTCTCTCCCTGCACACCAATGGCAGATGCAGAATGTGAGACTATGCTGAAGCTATGCTATGCCTTAGGTAAAGATGAAACAGGCACATAAGCAAAGCCAGGAATTTTGTCTAAAAGATCCCTACAGGGAGGTAGTTAAGAGGGAAACAAATAGTTCAGAACAAAGGAAAAAAATGTCACCTGAACTACACAACAGAAATTGGGCATCGGCCACCATAGAAAAGCATCAATATTAACTAAAGATTTATTAGAGATCATATGTTTGTATATGCTTTTGCTACAAAGAAAGGACAATTAGTTAAAAGTTTTCAGAGACACAAACTTCCTAGAGATTTTAACTTTTCATACTGAGTAATGCAGTTAATTCCTCGGTGATACATTTTTACTCTCTATTAAATATGTGTTTAATAACATGTATACAGCAGCAGCAGAATACTGACTACCCAGTATTAATAAATGAGACAGAATTATATGCTTTAAGTTTTTATTAAAAGTATTTAGATTTAAACATTTTAAAATATAAAGCCAAATCTTTTCTTTCTAATCTAGGTGGGAAAGTGAATACAGATTCTGTTTCTTTGGGTTCATCTTGAAAATTGTTGTTCAGTCCCACTAATATTCTAGCATTTAATTCAAGCTACTTACTGTTGGGTTCTTTGATCTTAGTGTCATTGCCACTCACAAAGCTCCACAATAGTTAGAGGTTTTAAATTGGAACTAAAATATGAAATTGTTTTTCTTAATCTTGATTTGAGATTAATAAAACAGAAAATTATCTTTCACCTATGCATGTGGAACAGTTTAACAAAGTTATATAACATTTAATGGATAAAACTAGTACTGCAGTGAATGGCTGATACGTGTGATCTGTCAACATGTGTATGATCTGTCAATCTTTGACTTTATTTTTTCTTTTGACCCAGGGGCAAAGAAGAGGACTTTTCAGCAAGTTGGTGAAATTGGGGGGTGGGTGGATTGGGGAGGGGGGATTAATGAAATGCATGTCTGGGTCTTCTCTTCATTTTGGGGATGGAATAATTTTAAACATCACATTTTATTATTTCTGTATACATAGTTTTTCTTTTCATTTAGTCTGATGCAATGCAGACATAACAAAAATTAAACAGCGTACAATTCTCTCTTCATAGTATTAAAAAAGACATAGAGAAAACCTCTGCAGATATATAAATTGCAGAAAGCAGGAACCACAGTGCTCTGTCACATTATATCTGAGCTATTCATTGTGAATGCCATGATCAATGTCAGAATAATGATATATGTTCAAAATGATTTTGTGTTTGTATTTCAATTGCATTTAAGTCTTTCCTATTCGGGCCTCAGTACATAAGGAGTACCAAAATGCAGATGTACAATCATTTTTATTATTATTTAACATGCATATATTTAGGTATTTGTAGATCTTTTTTCAAGTTCTTGCCCTTCTTTTAAATTTCTCTTAATAAGGAATAAGCCAAAATCTCCTGATTATGCTTTCTGCATATAATCTTTTGAACGGTTGGCAAATTACCAGCAGTGCATGTGATCTGTTTAAGCCACATTGTCATCTAAATATTTTAATGTCTTCTATCCATAAAGTGTTGTCCCATATCTGCAGTTGGGCAGAGATAAAATGCTTGTTCTGATGTACTTTATTGACATGTGCCAATTAGTTATGTGGGACGAGAATGAAAGCAATGTAGGTCACACAATTAATGCAAATGGCCTCAAAGCCTACCAGGTTTTTCTTCATGCTTGTTCAGATGCTACTTTAAGAGATTCAACCATTAGGGGATTTGATCCTAGTGTAACATAACAAAAAGAGGCTATAGTGGAAGACAAGAACAAAAGTGAAACCAACAATCAAACAAACAATGTTGTAGGTTGAGCAATAATGGAAATTTTATTCCTAAATCTTTCTTAGGTTCCCCTCTACCCCACCATGCTGTAGAATCGGTTCAACTCCTTGTGTTTTGATTTAATCCAATCCATTAACTATCATTGTGAAGATAAGGAGATCTTCAATAGCCCAACATTGAGGAATGGGAGTATCTGAGCATGTATTTTTGGGGTTTGATTGATGCCAAAGATTTAAATGTGATTGATTCCTGAAATCCTCAGACTGAAGAGTAGAGTTAGATCGTGTATAAAGCAGAATTGCTTCAAATAAGAAGCCTGATAGTTTTATTTTACTTATGTTAATATATCTTTATGTGTGTTTTGGTATACTATTATAAACTAAACAGAAGGAAGAATATTTGTATGTGAGATATCAATTAACTTACTTCCATCAAAAAGAGACTAAGACATTGGGCTAATGTTGTCACTGGAATGTTGTCACTGGAAAACATGAGAGTTCTTTTATCCATTGTTTTCTTTTGTAGACTTGTAACTATTGCTTGAAAATTAAATGAATGAATTTATAGCTGTGCGTTTATCAAAGAACTCCTTTGTCAAAACAAAGGAAATAATAGAGAAATTAGTTCCAATGTTCTGCATTCAGTATGAAAATAAATTAATAATTTCTAAAGAATCCTTTATCTCTATGTGGCCAATTATCCTCAACATTATCAATTCAGAGGGGGGGATGCATACTCCTGCCAATCACAATTCCCCCACATATGTGGAAAACCCCTACCTTAGTTTTTGTGTGTGTGATTCCCTTTCCTTTTCAGATTGATAGACAGTCATCCACCCATTTCCCATTACAGGAAATAATCTATATATACAAACTGGGGAGAGATAAGAGTCTTAACTTTATAATTTTCTATCATATCTCATAAATGTAGTTATCAGTAGCAACCAGCAACCTGATTGACACAAGACAATGGAAAGCTCTCTTTTTAGAGGATAATACTGCTCATTTTATTTCTTTCTTTCCTTTCATGAACATCTAAAAAAAATTATCAACAGTCACTTTTAATATTTTTTGAATAAAGCCATTCGATTGAAACCCTCTTTAAAGACCCATATCGTGCTTAGCCTTTCTTTGAATAGCTTTGTTGCATGTTGGTGCTTTTTAGATGTGATTTTCTGTTCTTGAAAGGGCTTTTGATTATTACTTCTCTAAAGGTGATGGAAAGGTGAAAATGATAATTAAATCTTATCTCAAGTGTAATTTTATGATTATATTCTACGATACACCAGAACATTAGATTTGAAATTGTTGTGGGCTATGAGCAGCTCCCCTGTGTAAAGCTGTTGGGAAAGTGCTAAAACATGACTTTGTAGTCCAATTATTTTTATATCACCATTTGAATGATTTTCCCACTCTCTGGATCATCTCAATTCTTCTCATCCTCTTCACTGGTGTAATTAAGTAATTAAAGGACAACCACATGCTCCTGTATTGTGTTCATCATCAAGTTTCCAAGGAGCTGACAAAAACTGGGGAAATGTCACACAACTACTCGCTTACCCTTTTATGTATATTTACTTTGAAATCAAATAAATGAGAGATTCTTCTTTTGTTTGTTTGGCAATGGCTGCAGTCTAAAAGATCAACTTTAATTTGGTATTTACTCTGCTATTCTCAGAGGTTTAGACTGTGACGGTTGTTCTACAGCCACAAAGCCAAAGTATCAAAACTGGAGTTCTTGCAGATTACATCCACAGCATAAAACTATAGTGGATTTTTTTGGACTGAAAAAGGAAAGAGAAAAAGAATGAAAGGATAATAATGACTTTAAGGATAAACTAGAGGTTAACAACATTTGCAATAATGAAAATAAAGAAAAGAAGACAAAGAAGAAAAGATAAACTTAGAAAAGAATGGAAGCTATAGTGATAAAAAGAAAAAAGACATTGCAAATGGACAAATTGAGGATTATATTGTAATTCATGATGATTTTACTGGGTTTTGCAGTAATCAAAAGAGAATTGTAGAGAGCATTGCAATAGTTGAACCTTGAGGTGATAAGGGCATGAGTGACCATGAGTAGAGACTCCCTGTCCAAATAGGGATGCTAGCGAATCAACAATAAGGTGACTATTTATATATATTCTTTTTTCTTTCCTTTTTTTCTTAGATTTTGGTATTATGATGTGTGTGTGTGTGTGTTTTCTGTTGAATAACTGTCACTTATCAGCAAAAATATGTCTCAATACACAGACACACCCACACCCCATTGTTATAATTATTAGAGGAAGAAGATTTAATTGAAAGATATATGATTGGATTTAGGAAGCATAAACTTGGATTAGATAAATAATATGATTATGGAATTTTAAAAAAGGATTGTTTATTCAATCTCATATTTCATAGCAGATAGATGTATTTCTATGAAGGGAATTTATAATATAATTGTTGGAAGTAAGCACAAATTGTACAGTTACTGTGTTCACATATAAAGTTTTATGGATACAAGATCTGAATGATCTATAAATGTGAGTAAACTACAATGTAAGAACTACGATAATATTGATGATACTGATGCACTATAAAATACAAGAGAATAATACTATTGTTAATATTAGACCACAGGATAAATTGATAGTTACATTTCAATTTTTAATTGGATGTTTAGAAATGGTTGGGGGGGGGAAAGCAAAAGATGAGCTAAGATATTAAAGGAGAGGAAGTAATAAGGTCTAAAACTAAGAAGCACAAGAAATAACAATTAGCTTGTAAAATCTAGCTATAGGAACTAATCTGGAACAGAAATTGAATTGGTTGGGAGTAGACTCAGAAGGCAAAACTAGGTAAAAAGAGGTAGCTTGAGTTTAAATACATATACCAAATTTAAGATTTAAATAATAGGAGATTTAGAAATAAAAGGGATGATTATGAAGGGTAAAATCAAGAGAAGCATTCTAGTCTGTCATGTAATTATAAAAGAATAATCCACCTAGGGAAGGATTTTGAGGATGGATGGGAAGTAGGAAACAAGAAGAGAAAGAGGAGAGAGTAGAGGAAAAGTAGAAGAAAGAAGGAGGAAGGAGAAGGGAATGGTAGTAGAAGGAGGGAGAAGGCCACCCAAAGTCCTTCAGGAGTTGGTCACATATAAATTTTAACAACAACAACAACAACAACAACAACAACAACAACAACAACAACAACAACAACAGAAAGTAAGTAGTAGAGGTGGAACAGCAGCCTAAGATAGAAGGAGGGAAGTGGAGAGAAGAAAGATGAAACAATATAAAGCAAAATTTGAATGTGATCTAGTTTTATTTAGTTATCTATCTATCTATCTATCTATCTATCTATCTATCTATCTATCTATCTATCTATCTATCTATCTATCTATCTATTTGATTTGTATGCCGCCCCTCTCCATAGACTTGGAAGCGGAGTAAAGATGCTGACACAGTATATGGATTAAATATAGTGTCACTTTATTAAACTAACATAAATTTAAATAATGTAACTTTAAATACGTAAATGTAAATATTTAAATTCAACTATAAACAAAGGACATGCAGAGGACAAAAACTAACGGGGCGGAAATTCCTGCCAAAACCTTCCTGGGCAACATTGGGCAAAAACTCTTGCTGAACCAGGTGAAGGTAGCCACCTTCACCTGGATCCAAGCCACGCCCCTTGGTGTGTGGGAGGAGCTCACCTTCCAATCCCTGAGGGAAATTGGATCCGGTGAGTCCCATGAGCATCCTCTCTCCAATCCCTGAAGTTGTAAAACCTATAGTTCCAGTCCATCATCCCTTTAAGAGATGCTCAAAGGAGCATGTGCGGTTGCTCCTACTGCCCATTTCCGTCCCTAACCTGCCTAATTAGTACTACAAGGCGCCGAACCCCATAACCATTCCATCTGTCCCGTCAGTGTGGAATAGGTGAAAAAATGGCCACCTCTAAAGGAGAAGCCGCAAAAAATTCCTATTCGGCCCCGAAGCAACCTCCTCAGACACACTATTGATAGCGGAGGGTGGGCGGGTGTTTGCTTCGGGATCCACAGAGGCAAGGAGGAGGTCCTGCTCGGACCGCCCTTAAATAGGGCAATCCAGGACCTCCCCCCAAGCCCAGCATGCAGCACGCCATCTTGGCGCGCTGCCAAAAGCCGAACTTCTGGTTTTGCCGGAAACCGGAAGTTCAGAGCTCCGCAGAGCTCAGAGCAGTGTCCCCCTGCTCCAGAGGCAATTTCGGCCGGCGGTTTAAGCCACCAGCCGGGCATTACTGTACTTGAAAAATGATATATGCATATTAAGTTGTATTGAAGTTATATGAAGTTATATGCTGAATGTGAATAAAAATAAAAAATATATAAAAAAATAAAAATAAAACTATGGTGGAGTGGCTGCCAATTCAAGGGAGGTGATGGAAGGGGGAACAATCTAGTGCTATCTGTTGCTCATCTGGAAATGGGTTTGAGGTTGGCATGATTCAGATTTTTGCCTTTCTTCTCTTCAAAATTTGTTCCTGATCCAATAGTTTGCTATTGTTTTGGTGTGCTACTAACAAATCAGTATAGGAATGAGATCAAGTTGAATGTACCCATTCCACAATAAGTTGCTTTCAGGACACCAGCTTTCACTTTCTTGAAAGAGGCAATCATTTCTTTCCAACTTCAGGAAGTCAACACAAGAAAATGTAGTCCGCATGTACAATATGGTCTCATGGTTGGTTGATAGTAGCTCAGTAAGAATATAACTCCTCATTTAGTAGACCCATGATTCTCTGTGTATGACTAAATATCTCCCTCTGGAAATTCATTAAGTTGCCTGGGTAGGTCAATCAAATAGGGTCATCCTTTCTGAAATTTGGTGGTGGTGGTGGGGAGAGGGAGATCATAGGGAATCTAGGGCCAACCATTTGGATCAGGTCCCTGATTGCCATTGGCCTAGTTGCCTCTAAGGAGCCGAGGTGGTGCAATGGGTAGAGTGCAGTACTGCAGGCCACCAAAGCTGACTGCTAGATCTGCAGGTCAGCGGTTCAAATCTCATCACTGGCTCAAAGTTGATTCAGCCTTCCATCCATCCGGGGTGGGTAAAATGAGGACCCGGATTGTGAGGGCAATATGCTGGCTCCTTAAAAAGTGTTATTGCTAATGTGTTGTAAGCCACCCTGAGTCTAAGGAGAAGGGATGCATTAAAAAAAGAAATCAATCAATCAAACAAACAAACAAACAAACAAACAAAAATAAATCTGGACCAAAAGAAGGTAATTTGAGAATCACAGCGTTAAAAAGCTTGGGTAAGGATGATGCTAGGCTTCAGCGAAGAAGATAAGTGAGCAGCAATCCCAACTGGTCCCTATGGCCTCATCTTGCCAAGAATCTCATAGCCATCTATTTCAGTTGCAGTGCATCTAAATATTACTAGAAACTCCCAAGATAACAACTATTCTCCCCTCTTGCTGCCAGAGTCACAGCTGGTGCTACAGCTAAAATTCAAGCAAGTTTCAAAGAGAACTCTCCTCTCCCTTGTATACCCTACCAGGTTTGATGATACTGTACTTGTTTGATTATATAGATCAGGGATGTCAAACTCAAGGCATGCAGGCTGCATGCAGCCTTGCGGGCATCCTGGGAAACTCTAAGGGGCTGGCCCATGTACTGTAACTTCGGCCTGATCCATACCATCCGGTTGTGTGTGCATGCATACAGGAGGCAGCAAGCACATGTGCATCTGCTGGGATGGCGTGGGCCGGGCCTCTGTGTGTGTGTGTGTGCACCTGCCTCCTCATGTGCGCATGTGTGCATGCCCAGATGACATAGGCCATGCCTCAGAGGAGGGTTCCTACCAGTTCGGACCAGTCGACTAAACAATGTCGTTTGGCGGGACCCAGGGGAAGAGCCTTCTCTGTGGCGGCCCCGACCCTCTGGAACCATCTCCCCCCAGAGATCAGAATTGCCCCCACCCTCCTCGCCTTTCGTAAGCTCCTTAAAACCCACCTCTGTCATCAGGCATGGGGGAATTGAGACATTCCTTCCCCCCCAGGCCTATACAATTTATGCACGGTATGTTTGTGTGTTTGTGTGTTTGTGTGTTTTAGTAAGGGTTTTTAGTTATTTTAAATATTAGATTTGTCATATGCTGTTTTATTATTGTTGTTAGCCACCCCGAGTCTATGGAGAGTGGCGGCATTCAAATCAAATCAAATCAAATCAAATCAAATCAAATCAAATCAAATCAAATCAAATCAAATCAAATCAAATCAAATCAAATCAAATCAAATCAAATCAAATCAAATCAAATCAAATCAAATCAAATCAAATCAAATCAAATCAAATCAAATCAAATCAAATCAAATCAAATCAAATCAAATCAAATCTCAATAATCTGAATAATTCTGTAGAACTGATAGTGGGATTTCCTCCCACCTGCTGAACTGGCAACAATGGCCAGCTGGCCACGCCACCAAACTGACTATATCAGTGGCACATAGGTGCCACCATCTTGTTTTTCACTTCTGTGGATGCACAGCTGTTTTTTGCTTCTGCCAATGCCCAGAAGGAGGGTTTTTAGCACTGCTCATGCATTGCACACAAAGTGTGTGGCACACAATGCACACATGCCATGAGGAAGCGAACTGGCAACGAAGTAAATCAGAACCCATCCCTGCCATGCTTCCCCCCCCAGCCCCTGGAGGATGACCGCGGTGCTGTTCAATAAAATATAGTTTGATACCCCTGATATAGATCATCTATTGTGGATGAAGTGAACTTTATTATAGACTAGGGGTCAGCAACCTTAAGCACTCAAAGAGCCACAAAGGTCCTAACTGGAAACACCCCTTTCAATTCTGGAGCTGACCAGAAGTCCAGTTCTCCCACCATAGAGTCTCCTCCTAGCTTGGTATCCTTCTTCTGCCAACTGGAAATCTACCATAGAGTCTCCTCCTAGCATAGGGTCCTTGTTCCTCTGCTAACTAGAAATCTGGTTCCCCCGCCTTAAACTCTCCTCCTGCATGGTGTCCTTTCCCCCTCTACCTGTCCTAATCAAAAGCCTTATCAACTGTGGAGCCAAATGGTAACAGGGAGCTGCAGCAGGGGGATGAAAGAGCCACATGTGGCTCCAGAGCTGCGGGTTGCTGACTCCTGTTATAGACCAACCTAGCATTAAGCAGCAGCAATACTGGAGCTACTGAACCTCTGGAAAGGAGGTCTTGGGATCGAGAATAGGGAGCTGGAATGTGGTATCAGTCTACCATGGCTATCTTCCTTGCAGGGAGTTTGCCCCTGACCTCTTGCAGTATCTCCTCATGCTAGTCACCATTCCAGTGTTCCACTCTGCCCTGCCTCCACTCATAATCAATTAAAATGGCTATCCTTCCTTAATGTTATTTATGTTAAATGTTATTTAGGTTTCATATACTTCACGTCTTCTTATATATTATTTGGTGTTATACATAAGAAAGGTTCTTTAGACTTGGTGTTAAAAAGGAATATTTAGAACCAGGCAAACCATATCTATAAGTAAATTTTATTTATTTATTTATTTGATTTTTATGCCACCCTTCTCCTTACAATCAGGGCTGCTTACACTTTTAGCACTTTTTAACAGAGCCAGCATATTGCCTCCACAATCTGGGTCCTCATTTTACCCACCTCGGAAGGATGGAAGGTTGAGTCAACCTTGAGCCGGCGATGTGATCTGAACTGCTGACCTACAGATCTACAGTCAGCTTCAGTGGCGTGCAGTACAGCACTCTACCTGCTGCGCCACCCCGGCTCAGTTGTATGATTGTAAAATTTACTGGTAAAATATTTATCTTTTATTATTCAGAACTCAAATGATGCTTGGTACAAACTGAATTGGTGTCAAATTCTAAATCTGTTAATACCATCCTTTCCTTCCTTCCTTCCTTCCCTCCTTCCTTCCTTCCTCTCTCTCTCTTTCCCTCCCTCCCTCTTTCTTTCTTTCTCAGTTGAAGGGGAAAAATACAGTTAGCAGATTTCTAAAACAGAACCTGACTAAAGGAAAATACCAGCCTTTTAAAGGCTTTACTCTCTTCTATTCATGTGTCCTTATCTGTTTCAGGAGGAAGAGGAGGAGGAGGAGGAAGAGGAGGAGGAGGAGTCAGCAACAGGAAACAGGAAGCTCTTGGACAAGCTGGTGCTATTCAAGCCACGTTTTGGGGTGTGTGCTAAGTGATATAACACAGACTTTGTCTCCTCCTCCTGCCCCAAGTCACCATTGCTTTATGTTATGCTGCCAGAAAGAATACACATCCCTTAGCATCTTTGTTCACTCTTTGTTCATTCTGAGTCCTAATAATGACCCTCTTTCATAATATTTTTTTATTTGATCATTTACATCTTTTGATAAGGCCAATCATATTTAAAAGTTTTTAAAAAGTAACTTCTGAAAGACTTTTTTCTTTGTCTTTTTGATGAAAGAAATTATATATAATAATTTATGGATTTGAAGATAGAAAAAGATATGGGCTAAGTAAGGAGTGGAAGGGATTTTTATAAAATTTGAGAGGAAGGGGAGAGGATTATAATTATAATTATCTATTTAGAAGATCCGAAGTCACATTTCATTAATTTTTTTCTTGTACTTTCTTCTTCCTTTCTTCTTTCTTTTCCTTTATATTTGACTGTTACTGTGTTTAAAATTCTAAATAAATATAAATTAAAAAGGGATTTGAAAAGTAAAAAATATGGGAAGAGAGTTTGTTATCCAAATTTTAATCAGCTTAGAGCCAGTGTAGAGGTTAAGGTATCAGAGTAGAAACTGGGGGATTGTGAGTTCTAGTTTTAGCTTAGGCACAAGGTCAGCTGGGTAACTTAGGCTAGTTCTAGCTCTAGGAAGGAGGGAATGGCAAACCACTTCTGAAAAACCTTGCCAAGAAATTGGCAGGGACTTGTCCAGGCAGTTTCTGACAATCAGGCATGACTGAACGGAAAGGAGAAAAATGATGGTATATGTTGGATTCTGGGATTGAAGACGCTTGAGACAGACTTGAGAAACACAGCTCTTTATTCAAGCAAAGATCCAGCAAAGAGCTATGCTGACAGCTCTCCCTTTTATATAGAGCTGTCAGATTGCTCAACCAATCAGCAGCCTCCATTTTCCTGCTTGAATAGTGGACCTTAGAGTAAACAGTACAGTCCTAATACTTAGCACCATATACAGTTCTTTCAAAATCTGTTTTGGAATACTGTATTGTCAAAAATTAACTATATCAAGAATTTGTAAAGAGAGGTGTACTCCCTTAAAACTGCATTAAGCTAATCAAAAGTCTTTTTACACTGTGTTTTGTAAATCAAATTAGCACAAATTACTATCTCTGATGGCAGTGCTCATTCCATCACTGTACTTTGAAAGTTTTTGAGGAAATCGCAAGACAGACTCTTAATAAAATGTAGCTTTATTGTTCATTTCCCCCAGGGTATATTAAATTATGTAGCATAAGAGATTAATCTCTCTCTGGTAGTTTTCTGCTAGAAGTCACAGTAGCAAAGCAGTTGAAAAATACAGTACATGTTTTCTGAGTATGTTTTAGTACAATGCATGCATCTCTTAGCTATAGGCAACCTGTAAGGCAATCACTAGAGATTCTAACCTGCTTAAAATACAGCAAGTGTGCTTGGGATAAAACTGGATAAACACTTCCAGCTTATCAGTTACTACTGTAACGCTCTCTACATGGGGCTATCTTTGAAAAGTGTTCGGAAACTCCAGATCGTGCAGAATGCAGCTGCGAGAGCAATCATGGGGTTCCCTAAATATGCCCATGTCACACCAACACTCCACAGTCTGCATTGGTTGCCGATCAGTTTCCGGTCACAATTCAAAGTGTTGGTTATGACCTATAAAGCCCTTCATGGCACCAGGCCAGGTTATCTCCGGGACCGCCTTCTGCCGCACAAATCCCAGTGACCAATTAGGTCCCACAGAATGGGCCTTCTCCGGGTCCCATCAACTAAACAATGTCGTTTGGCGGGACCCAGGGGAAGAGCCTTCTCTGTGGCGGCCCCGGCCCTCTAGAACCAACTCCCCCCAGAGATTAGAATAGCCCCCACCCTTCTTGCCTTTTGTAAGCTTCTTAAAACCCACCTCTGTCATCAGGCATGGGGGAATTAAGATATTCTTTCCCCCTAGGCTTCTACAATTTATGTATGGTACATTTGTATGTATGATTGGTTTTAAAATAAGGGTTTTTAGCTTCTTTAGTATTGGATTGCCACATGTTGTGTTTACCACTGTTGTAAGCCGCCCCGAGTCTACGGAGGGGGGCGGCATACAAATCCCATAAAATGAAATGAAATGAAATGGAAGGGTTCTTATCTTTAGTAGGGGATAGCACAAGTGGCATAGGGGTAGTTAAAGCTGGAAACCTACACTACATATTATCTATCTTACTAAAATGTGTTATACGAAAAAGAAGTCCATACAATTTTGTTTTATCTATTTTTCTGTCTGATGTCAATCATAACATGTGGACAACTGCAACTTAAAATGTAAGAGGAGCAAGTGGTACTTACTCCTCTTACTTTCATGCAAGAGTAAGTTGCACTTGCTCCTGCATGAATGAAAGAAAATAAAGAAAGTAAACTAGATAATGTTGTATGCCTGTATGACAGGTTCATTATATCTTTCTGATATATTTTGAAAGTTTCTATCGTTATTAACAGACAGCTGCACTGAATCTCTTGTTTAAAGAATCACATGCTTTCATTTGTTATTTAGTTGTTGTTCATTGAACATATAGATCTCATTTTTCATATTGACTTATACATTCCCCTCCCATTTAATTACATGAACTATTTAGGATGCTACAATGGTAAATTTAATGGCAATCTTATGAATGAAAGAAAAAAATAGATATGCTTCTGTAAAACTAACTGAAAGTGAAGGCTGCAATAAAACTGAATTTGATTAGATTCTACGGAGTAGAGTTGAGAAATACATGTAGAGATTTGAAAGTGTAGGTTTAGATATGAATGATAGGACTAACCTACATGTCAGAAAGTATAAGAAAATATACCTAAGCTATTATGGATGCATATAAAAGTAGGAATCCAGTGGTAATTGCATGTTAATGTTTTAATGGAAGAAATAGGAATGAATTTTGGGAAAAATGAATTCAGTCTACAGGTGCTAGGTGACATGAGTAGGAAGAAGAAGAGTAGAGAAAGAATTGTCTGACCACTGAAAATACCAGAATGAATTAGAAAAGTGGTATATGGTGGAAACAAAGCATTAAAAATAAATGGAATGCTTAGCAAATGATTCTATATTGATCAGGGAATAAAATAAGGATGTGTAATATCCCATTGGTTCTTTAATGTATTTATGTATAAATACATAAGGGTTACTTGTGGTGATGTTAGAAGTAGTATAGTGTTTGGAAATGTGCAAATTAATCTATGGTTGAAAACTAAATTACTGTATTTATAGCACATGTTATATTCTATAATGCATCAAAGAATATCAGTCTGAAAATTAATGTATCAGAAACCATGATAATTATGTTTGACCAGAGAAATGGAATGAATAATTGCAACTTGTGTGCATGATGATAGATTAGAACAAGAGGAAGAATTTGGATAGAATGTTTATTAAAGTTGGGAAAATGTGTGATAGTGGACCATGTCTGTTGCAAAGAATATATATCAGCCAAAAGAAGTGTTAATAGATGTGTATAAGACTGTGTGTCTGCTCACTTTGTTATAGGGAAGTGAGAGTCAGGAGAAATATAAACACAAATTGAATGTGGAAGGAATGGGTTATTTAAGAAGTGCCAGTGGTAAAACACAAATAGAACCAAGAGTGAATGGGTGCTGAATGAATGTGGTTTGTACACAAAGGTGAGCATCCAAGATGAAAGAAGTACATTAATGTGGTTTGGTCCTATAGAGAGAATGAATGAGGATTAAATTGCAAACAAAGTTATGAAGGAAGAGAGAATGGGTTGAAAGGAAGGGGAAGAACAAGAAAGTCATGGCTGGGTAGAGTTGATGAGACCTTCAAAAAGAGAGAGCTAAGGGAGAGGAAAATGGGAGAGAGAGAAAGAAGGTAGAGGGAAGAGAGGGAAACAGAAGGAGGGAAATGATATGACATAAAGGGGAAAACAGGCAGGTAATAAAAGTATCAAAGGTGCAAATCAGGATGTTGGTTTATGTTTTATTGAATAAAAATTTATAACTACTTGTATGTATATTTTGTTATGGTTGTACAGTGGAGAAAAATAATAATATTTTTTATTAAGAGAGAGAGAGAGGTGAGAAGTTTGAAGAACAAAGGACAATGAATGGGGTATGGATGTACTGGAAGCAAATTTAATTTGCAAGGACAGTTTTTTTCTTATGTCATGCCCCTAATTTCTTTGACTTACTATTTATTAATCAATTTCTCTGCACTGATAATGTTACATTCTCCAAAAGTATAAATAGGGATGCATTTAAGGGAAAATAGCAGTGGCTGATGCTGAAAATTAACACAGCAACAAAGAACTTTGGAGACTCCTTTAGGATTGTCCTATCTATACCTGGTGTAAATGTCATTAATAATAATTCCTGATATATTATAACTTTATATACATATGCCTTGTTGAACACAAATAATGAATATGGATTTTAAACATTTTATATCCCTACATAAGATTATATACTGAACTATGAAGTTTTTTTGTTTAAGTGTCTGTTGTTTGCTGGTAGTAGATTGGCTTTTTCTTTTTAATGTTCAGTGTGTCATAGATCAGTGTGTGTTTTAATAAAGCTTTTTTTTTTTCAAAAGACTAATAAAACAGATCAGACAAGAGCCCAAGTGTTCAATTTTCCTGGCTTCAAATGACCTTCATAAAATAGGTTGATTGAACATAAAATGGAACACGTTAGTCACTACAATCATTCTATCTTATAACACCAGATGACGAGATATGCAATTGTTAAAGTGAACAAGCTTGGAAGATGATCTTGAGTTTATAGTTTACCCAGATACCAAAGCTGGTTTTGCCTTGGCTGGCATAAGTCCAAACAATTGATTTTTTTCTTTCACTATTAACATGAAGATATTGCTAATTTTAATTAAAAACAATATTTATAGAATATAGAAACTGGATCATTATGTGCATGCATTCATATACAAATAAATATACATACACAAACAAAATGTATATCCTCGCCACACATATCCCTCTCCCTTAAAATTATGTACTCAGTATTTGACCACTGATGTTGGTCATCTTGTGCCCTAAAGGCTGGAATATTCTAGAGAAAACAAAGAGGAAGAGATAGTTGGCAGCAGTAGAATAGGTGGTCTTGCTCCACCACTTTTCTATAGGAGGTCAGGATACTTTTTGTGTGGGGGAAAGGTTTCCTTTTAGGCAAAAGTACGTAAATGAAAATTGCTCACAGTGTAAAAATAAGACAGAAACAAACATAGATCAACTGTGGGGAATAAGTGGTCTTTACCACCTGGTCCCTACTGCCTTCAATGGGTTTACAATATTAGGAGTTGTTTTAGGAGTCTGCGAGAGGGGCGGCATACAAATCCAATAAATAATAATAATAATAATAATAATAATAATAATAATAATAATAATAATAATAATTTATTGTTTTATTATAATGCAAATTTCAGTCCCAATGAATCAGGCTGAGTGCAAGCCAACATGCAAGTAAGACAAACTATTGTATCAGGGAAGTATAGAACAGGGCTAGCAGATCTGGGATGGAAACAATTCAAAGGATTCCTGGATGGCAGAAAAGAGACATAAAATCTACTATTGTTTTGGATGCTATGTAGTGGCCATCTAGATCGGGTAGCTCTAAAAGAGGGCTGAACTAGCTTATTCTTGTGCAAGGAGATTTTAGGAAAAATAAGACAGAATGTAGCCATATTTCTTTGCATATCAAAGGCATTAATTCGGTGTTTCATAATTTTGTTCTATGTTCTTTTATTCATCTTTCAAAATCTGTCTGATAACAAATTTCTGTCTTTGGGCAGATTACATTACATTAATTTTGATGGGAAAGGTATGAAAACACTTTCCTTTAGTGCTAAGGGCTCTTAAAATGTTAGTTTAAAATACCTTATATGCTCCACATTTTAAAGCACTTAATGTTTTTCACATAAGAATGTATACATAGGCTAAATTGCTTCAACTTGTATTTGCTTCTCCAATTCTCCATCACAAATTATGCAAAAATGAAAACTGCACTATGCATCTGCACCTCTGCCAGATTTAAAGGGTTAAGTCACATTTAAGATGTCCAGATGGAGTAATAAAGGCAAGTGGTCACTGGCCAGAGCCCAACTTTAAATGTGAGCACCTTATTAAATAAATTGAATGAGGTCAATTGAATGTAGTCGATTGTGCTTGACCCTCCAGTTCCCCTATATGTGAGTTATCCCTTTGTATCCCAGTCTGCTACACCTTTTAATAAGCAAAGCTGAAGGCCCCCCTAACAAGCTATACTAGCACCAGTTCTTCCATGTTAATTTCCAAGTCTCTGGAGTGTCATACCCTATTCTCTAGATATCCCTCTGAAGAGGAAAGATACTTGCTGAAGCAAGAGAAGAGCACTATTCAGACTGATTCTGGTATTAAAATCACTTGCCACTTTTCAGGCTGCAAGTTTAGAGTTTAGAGATGTAATTTTCCAGTTTGCCACAAAGGGCATTGGTTAAGCAAGACAGTTCAAAAAGAGGGAGGTAAAAATAACAAGTAAAATAACTTGATTAAATAAATACAGTGATACCTCGTCTTACAAACGCCTCATCATACAAACTTTTCGAGATACAAACCCGGGGTTTAAGATATTTTTGCCTCTTCTTACAAACTATTTTCATCTTACAAACCCACCACTTCCGCTGGGATGCCAGTTGGGATTCCCCTGAGACTCCCCTCCATGGAAAACCCCACCTCCGGACTTCCGTGTTTTTGTGATGATGCAGGGGAATCCCAGCAGGGAAATCCCAGCAGCACAAAAAATGGGCGCTTCACTGGCAACGGAAGTCCGGAGGTGGGGTTTCCCAGTGAGGGGAGCCTCAGTGAAAGCGCAGCATTGCAAAAACACAGAGGTATGGAGGTGGGGTTTTGAGGACTTCAGTGTTTTTGCGATGCTGCAATTTCACTGATGCTCCCTTCGCTGGGAAACCCCACCTCTAGACTTCTGTTGCCAGCAAAGTGCTCGTTTTTGCGATGCTGGGATTCCCCTGCTGGGATTCCACTGCAACATTGCAAAAACACAGAAGTCCAGAGGTGGGGTTTCCCATGGAGGGGAGCCTCAGGAGAATCCCAGCAGTGCAAAAATGGGTGCTTCAGCTGGCAAAAGGGGTGAATTTTGGGCTTGCACGCATTAATCACTTTTCCACTGATTCCTATGGGAAACATTGTTTCGTCTTACAAACTTTTCACCTTAAGAACCTCGTCCCGGAACCAATTAAGTTTGTAAGACAAGGTATCACTATATTATGGGTTCTAAAGGCAGGTTCTCCCAGGACTCAAGGCAACATCAAGACTGTTTCTGATCAGCATGTAAAGTTCCCTGTGAATCTATTCTCTAGACTAGGGGCGACAAACTCAAAATGACATGTTGTTGTCATAGGATGTATCACAGCTATTTTCTCCTTTGCTAAACCGGGGGTGGGAGTGGCTAGCATATGACACATCTGGCCCAGGGGCAATGAGTTTGACAGCCCTGCACACTCTTGATGAGGTTTCTAAAGAGTACTCAGCAAATCTTTGAAGGACTAGCTTCACCTTAGACCTGTAGCAGGATTAGGATTTATGGATGGATAGTTTCCTAGAGTTTGTTTTCAGTCAATCCATTGAGGGCCCTTGCAACTCAGCTACTGTTTCTATTAATAGATCTAGCTGTTTGCACAGGAGAAGGGTAGAATGAAGATATGTCCCTGAGAATGACCTCAACTTCTAAAGGGTACTGATCAGCCTGCAGGAACTCCATTAATTTTAGACTAGATGTTAGAACTCCTGCCTCTTAAATACTTTGATTGCACTGGGTGGCAGCCACGAAAGTGAAGAGGTTACTCACCAACTTTGTAATGTTTGTTTTATCATCCCCACTCCCGGTGGATACCGATTACACCTACTGCACTATTTCAAAGATGTCTAGGTAAAAATGTGTTCTTTTTAGCTTTTGGCTCACTTGCTGTCTTACTTTTAATCCAAATAAAGTTTTATCACATTCTTCCCTCATAGGATTACCCCATTTATTGCAACAACTCAATAAACATTGAAAAATTCCTTCTTCCATATCCCAGAGAGAGACTAACAATATCTGGAGCTGAACCCCCTTTTCCCTACCTTGCAGCTCTTCACAGATCACCTGTCCTCTCTTTCTGTCGGCTCTCCATGAACAATATGCACTCTGCATTGATATTAAGCTTTTCAAACCGCGGATTGGGCCAGGTAGTTGCCATCAGTATAGTTCTCCTCCTGTGTCATTTTGGGAAGTACAAGGAAATGTCGAGTAGCTAAAAAAATGTCCTTAGCCCTTTTTTTCTGTCCTTTGCTTTTCAGTTGATTGCAGGAGTGGGATGCACCAGTTGTGTAACATCAGATTTCATTTGGTGTGTTACGCTGCCCCACTTAGATAAGTAAAACAAAGGTCTTGCTCCTTGGAATCTATGCCTATTGACTGGGAAATGTGCAGAATGCAGAACGTATGTGTATATCCTCAATGCTCAATGCTTCTTAGAAAATGTACATAATTTATTTTATTTATTTATTTTGTCCAATACACAATAATACACAATGAGGGTTATAGAGGATATAATCAGGTAGAATATATTAAAGGGGGAATAGAGGAGACAATAAAGGAGTGAAATATAACTATGAGAGAATAGCAGAAAAAGATATAGGTATAGAAGAGAAGATATAGGAGATATAGGAGAGACAATAGGACAGGGGACGGTAGGCACTCTGGTGCACTTATGTACGTCCCTTACTGACCTCTTAGGAACTTGGTGAGGTCAATCATGGATAGTCTAAGGGTAAAGTGTTGAGGGTTATGGGGATGATACTACAGAGTCTGGTAGTGAATTCCACGCTTTGACAACTCGATTACTAAAGTCATATTTTTTACAGTCACATTTGGAGCGGTTAATATTAAGCTTGTATCTGTTGATGATCAATTACACAATAAACCATATGTGATTCCTCACATATAAGTATATTTGAGTGCTATTTGTTTTATCTCGGCAACAAAGGATGGACATGTATACATATTTGTATATGCTATCTTGTAATGTGTGTTCAAATTCTATTTCTAAAAGGTACACCAATCTATAACAATAGGGACCTTTTAAATTTTATGATGGTGTCTTTCTATCAATCTATACACAATACCAAATGTATAGTTCACGGCATGGTTTCCTCTGGTGTTTACAAATCCTTGCATGACAAGCCTCCAGCTTCAGCTCCTGGAGATGTTTCTACACTAATAGGATTTACTTTTACAAATATCCGAAAACCTTTTAAAGTGGAGATTAAATTGTTTAGCTCAATATTTAATCTGTTACTTCCTCCTTAAAGATGCCCCGTGGAATTTGTCATTCAGTGAGCTGATAACACACAATATTGATCAGTCATAAACATAAAAAAGAGAAAGAACTTAGGAAGTCCTCTGCAACCCATTTCCCCCCCTTTCTTTTTTAATTAAATTTTGACCTGAACTCCTTTTGATTAATTTTCTTATTTTGTAAGTCTCTGTGAATTCAGGGAGCCCAAGAAGTTTCTTAAGTTGCCTGGCATTGGTCTCTAGTGTGTGGCTCAGCTCAAGAACAGGATTATTGTCTTTTTATGGTTTTCAGATATTTAATAGCTTCTTCCTGTCATTTTCTGAATGAGTGAATAAGGTTTAGCCCTCCGGGAGCCAACGCAGCATCACAGAATGGGGAAAATGACTCAGATCTGTATACTTGACTGATTGCCTTAGTCTTAATTGTTCTCTTAATTAGCTGCAGTGGCATCTGTATCTGGGGAGAGATCATAGTATTGGTAAACAGCTCCACCTTGGAGCGCTCAGTAATGCCTTTTGGACATATGACAGTGAGCTCCTAACTTACTTGTTTGTCCGTTGGGACCAAGGTCTGCCAAATCTTAAGCCCCTGGTGCCTTTGGCCTCATCATTTTGAGCTGTCACTCTCTGGCATGGAGCATAAGCCCCCAATGGTTTCTCCCTAAACCAATTAAGCTATGATATTAGAAATGATGTACGAAACCAAGGGAAGGCAGCCTCTTCTCCATTCCGTCTTGCAACTGGGAGCCATTGGATTTATTTATGTTTATGTTTTATTTTTCAGGAAGAAAAAAGGACACTTCCGCTCAGGCACTTTGCTCCACTCCAGAAGTGCAGTAACTCCACTTGCATGTGTGTGATCTCACTGCATCCTTTGTGTTTGGCAAATGAGACTATCTAGCTCAGCTGCCATCTCTCTGGGATTACAGAAAAGGTGAATTTTCTATTTGCAGACCTGAAGCTCTGCAGCATTTGAGAGTGGGGCTGATTCCCACTGGAAGGCATTCTCGCCCTGACTAGCCTCCTCTTTCCTGGACTCTAGCAACTGTTCTTCCCTTCTGACCTAAACTTAAGCATCCTAACTCTGCCATTTGTCTGCAGCCTTCCCCTCCTCTCCAATTCTCAATACCATAGCAACCTGGCACAGTGGCAGCATCTCTTTGCACAAATACCAACTTGCTATCAGTTCACAATCACAGTTTGCAAGAAGCTTTTAAATGCAATAGAAGAGCAGTGTCTTTGCAGTAAGGAAGTTTCCCCTCGGACAAATAAACACAGGACACAGACTGAAATATGGCAGGGGGAAATAGCAAGCTGCAACTTAACTTGCTTCATCTTCATTGGGCAGCAGTAAGAGGAAGAGTATCTCTGTTCCTTGATGATGCGTTTCTCTCATGGTTTAATTGGAGGAGATACCTAAGTGGCTCATGTGAACTTTCATTATTCCCAGCAGTTCAAGGTCAGCAGCAGTGAAGAGCATCACTGGTCAGCTTCAAACTGCTTTGTGAAGGGATAGGCAGTAGAAAGAAATGATGCGGAAGTGCTGAAGTGCTGAAAATCTAGCTAGTTCTTTTTGGTCTTTGCCATCCTTTATTGATCATTGCTATAAACCTAGATGGATAACTTAAAAGCTTTGTCTGTCGGTTTGATTAGGTGTGTACTGTTTGCAGAAGAGACGGAGTAACGACTCGGACACCAGAGCTGGATTTAAACTTGGGTCATTTTTATTATAATAAATTTGCATAATTTATTAATTAAATTAGCATGAATTAGCATAAATTTGCATAAATCAACATACTCAACTATGACCCGGAAACAGTGGACCTGCAGGGTAAACAAACACTTCCGGGGCGGAAATGACATAAAAGGTCAACATTCCTGGGCAACTAAGGGCGTAGTCGATGCTGGTCCAGGTGAGGGACCTCTCCCTCACCTGAGACCCTGCCATGCAATCGCATGAGGGGGGTCCCGCCGGCTCACCCCTACCCTGGGACTTCAATAGCGGGACCCAAAGACAGGTTCCCCCCAAGTGCGCAGGTAGCACCCACCATGGGCTTGGAGAGAACCTGTCAATCATCCCCAAAGATGCCCAAGGGAGAACGCGCAGTTGCTGAACCACCACCCAGATTTCCGCCCCTAACCTGCCTACCCAATGACCAGAGGTAAGCCAATTAACCTAATTAAATGCAAGCACCCCCTAACCGCACATCCATCTCCCCAGTGTGGAATGGGCGAAAAAACAGCCTGGCCTAATGGGCGAGGCTGCAAAAAATTCCCATTCGGCCCCCGAAGGCGACCCACTAGGCACACTGCAAAATAGGGAAGGGCGGGTGGGTGTCTGCTCTTCAGCATAGGTCCGGGCGAAAAGGCTTTCTTCCCGGCCTGCTGTCCCTTAAATAGGGCCAGCAGGCCCCGCCCGGACCTAACGTCATGCCCAGCCACGTGGGCAGGGCATTCTCGGCCGAAATCTCGCCTCGCGAGATTTCGGCCGAAAATAAGATGGCGGCTGCCATCAGAAGGGTCCGAGTCTGCCCGGCCCTTCAGCAAAAGCGCCGTGGGGCCGGTAAGTCAGCCGGCGATATTGCAGAAGAGACGGAGTAACGACTCGGACACCAGAGCTGGATTTAAACTTGGGTCATTTTTATTATAATAAATTTGCATAATTTATTAATTAAATTAGCATGAATTAGCATAAATTTGCATAAATCAACATACTCAACTATGACCCGGAAACAGTGGACCTGCAGGGTAAACAAACACTTCCGGGGCGGAAATGACATAAAAGGTCAACATTCCTGGGCAACTAAGGGCGTAGTCGATGCTGGTCCAGGTGAGGGACCTCTCCCTCACCTGAGACCCTGCCATGCAATCGCATGAGGGGGGTCCCGCCGGCTCACCCCTACCCTGGGACTTCAATAGCAGGACCCAAAGACAGGTTCCCCCCAAGTGCGCAGGTAGCACCCACCATGGGCTTGGAGAGAACCTGTCAATCATCCCCAAAGATGCCCAAGGGAGAACGCGCAGTTGCTGAACCACCACCCAGATTTCCGCCCCTAACCTGCCACGGAGCGGGGGTCAGATCTCTATCTTGGCCCCCCGACTCCCCCCTCTAACTGCGCCAGCTCACGCAGAGACCGCTGCAGGTCCTGTAAGAAAATGGCGTTCCCCTGTTCTGACAGGTGAACGCCATCGTCCCGGTAAAGCCACGGCCGATCTACGGTGATGAGGGGGTGGGCCACTACAACCCCACCTAATTCCCTGACTGTTTTTCCCACGGCCTTATTCACCCTACGCCTAACCCGGTGGATGGCCCTAAGGGAAATGGCGTCCCTCCAAACGATCCTTGGAAGGATCTCTGACCACACCACTTGCGTGGTGGGCCATACCGTGCGAAGCCACCGCAGGTCTTCGCGAGCCTGGATGATCAGTGGGAGACCACCAAGCAGGCACAGGTCATTGCCACCGAGGTGCAAGACCAGCCATCTAGGTGCGGCTATGGGTTGCCGACCACCCAGTCCCATCTGGGCGCGACCCTGGGTAGCCGCCCGCCCAGCAGCGCCGGGTACCGCCCTGGGAGGCTGAGTACCCAGCAACGACGGTAGGAGCCCCTCCCACCGCATACCCCTCCGGCCCATCCAAACAACATTGACCCACCGTCCCAACGACAGCTGGGTCCCAATGGCGCTTCTGGCTGCTGAGCGGCCGGCCCAGAAGACCATGCTGTGGCCACACAGCAGCGCCGTCGGTTTCTGCCTGGACTGGGAACCTGGAAGAGGACACACACAGAGAGGTTACCTAGCCTAAACCCTGCCCAGAATCCTCAGCGGGCCTAACATAACCCAAATATGCCGCTGACCGCCAGCGGCCGATCTCCTGAATCCGTTGGGCCGGGAAACCAGAAAGTGCCGCGCTAGTGGCGGCGCCGATACGGAACGAATGCGTTCCGTAGCCGGCGGGATCCATGCCTACCTGAGACATAGCCTTAGACACTATCGCCCAGAATTGATACCGGGTCAGGGGGGTGCCATCCTGGTGTACAAAAAGGTACCCACGCCCTGACCCCCGCAAGCCACAAAAACGCTGTAAAGCAGCCACCGGGCAAACAGACTGATCGGTGGCTGCGCTAAGTTCAAGTCTAACCCCTCTGTGTAACTGATCTGTCTTGGAGTGTCTCACCAAAAGGGAGACACCCCCCTGTCTAAAGGTCAGATCAGTAAGCCGGAAAGCGCGGAGCGACAAGTCAGACTGCGAGGAGGCCATTGCCTCGCTGACCCTAAGGGCCCCAAAAAACATAACACAAGTCGCTGCCCTAAAAAGACGGGCCTCGTACTGAGAGGCGCACAGACTGTCAAATGTTTGATTAATCAAAGACAGCTGCTGAACCGTCAGGGCCTGACGAGCGTCAGAAGGAAACCCCTGTCGCTCCCGCACCCAGCCTTCCAGCATCCTCCGGATGCGAAAATCACCTGAAAAATCACAAAACCCCCCCGCCTTGGACAGAAAGGCGAGGCCGGCTAACCTAGACCTGATAGTCCTGACTGAAAGGCCACGCCCCTTCAGCAGGACACAGAATTCAGCTAGGTGCTCAACCGGGACAGGCCAGCTATGGGGGTAACCCCTACCCTGCCTGAAATCCAGAAACTCCTTACCTGCACGCTGGTAAGCTCGCAGGGTGCCAGGGGCTACAGATAATGCGATCGCCCTGGAGGCCTCGTCCCTCCAGCTCTCGGGAGCCCGCCCAGGCCCCACAGGTGGGCTGGAAACACCTCTGGCGACTCTCGGGCCCACGGGGCCAGGGTCCGAAACCTGGACAACTGATCACGGGACAAGGCGTCAGCCACCCCGTTATCTAGCCCCGGGACGTGCCTAGCCAAAAACAAGGCGTTCAGAGACAAGGACCTGTGCACAAAATGGCGGACAAGCCGCATTACCCTGTCACTCCTAGAGGACAGGGCATTCACAACATGGACAACCGCTAGATTGTCACACCAAAAGTGCACAGTCTTGTCCCTAAACTGCTCTCCCCAGAGCTCTAAGGCCACTACCAAGGGGAAAAGCTCCAAAAAGGTCAAGTCCTTAACCAAGGAACAGGCACTCCATTCCGGAGGCCATGCCGACCAGCACCACTGGTCACCTAACACTACCCCGAAACCGCAAGTCCCTGCGGCGTCGGAACACAGCTGCAGCTCCGCTTCCAAAAGAAGCTCCTGCCGCCAAAAAGACAACCCGTTAAAATGTTCCAAAAACTCCCGCCACACGCAGAGGTCAGCCCTGACCCCGGCGCATAAGCGGGTACGATGGTGGGGCAAACGTAGCCCCTTCATCGCATCATACAACCGGCGAGAAAAAGCCCTACCAGGCACCACTACCCGACAGGCGAAATTAAGGATCCCGGCCAACTCCTGGAGCTGCCGAAGAGTAACCTTCCTGCAGCCCAAGACCGCCTCAAGCTTGGTCCTAATTTTTATCAACTTGTCCAGGGGCAATCTGGAAGATTGCTCCTCTGAATCCAATTCAATACCGAGGAAGGTAATCCTGGTGGCAGGGCCTTCGGTCTTCTCGGGGGCTAAAGGCACCCCCAATTGAGCACAAAGGGCTTCGAAGTCCCGCATCAAAGCAAAGCATTGCTCCGATTGCGCAGGCCCGGCCATCAAGAAATCATCAAGGTAATGAACGACCGAACCCAGGCCACTACGCCTCCTGAGCACCCACTCCAGGAAGGTACTAAAGCTCTCAAAAAAGGAGCAGGAAACAGAACAGCCCATAGGCAATGCCCTGTCCACATAAAACCCACCTTCGAAATGGAAGCCCAGAAGCTCGAAGTCGCCTGGGTGAATGGGGAGGAGCCGGAATGCCAACTTAATGTCGCATTTACCCATAAGGGCTCCCACCCCACACTCCCTAACCATGGCCACGGCCGCATCAAAGGATGCGTACCGGACTGAACAAAGCTCGTCAGGAATGAAGTCATTCACTGACTCCCCTTTTGGAAAAGACAAATGGTGAATCAACCGAAATTCACCACTCGCCTTTTTGGGGACCACCCCCAGGGGGGACACTCTAAGATTCGAAAAGGGCGGCTCCGGGAAAGGCCCAAGGACCCTGCCCTCGGCAACCTCCTTTCGAATCTTAGCCCGAACAATGTCCTCATGTCCGACAACCGACCTGAGGTTGTCCGACATGAAAGCCTTCCTAACACCCACATAAGGGATCCTAAATCCCTCGGAGAAGCCCCTCAAGAGCAGCTCGGCTCTCGGGCGAGGGTGGTAGTCGACCAACCACACACAGCACAGACACATTAATTGGGCTGGGCCCCTTTTCCCCCAGCTGGTGGGGGAGGCTTTCCTGGACCCCCGCCCTTCTTCTCCGCCCCTTTCTTGGGGCGGGGACAGACTGAAGCTGCATGGGACCCCCCACAATTCCCGCAGGCATGCTTGTACTTACAAAAGGGACGAAAACACGCCCCTTTTGCAGCAAACTCATGACAAGCGGGCGAGGCCCCCTTGCCAGCCACACCAGGAGTCGCCTTGGCTGGTGAAGCCGCGCCAGGCTCCTCCTCCATGAAATGCCCACTATCCGTACGCTCACACCCCTCCTTTCCAGACATATGCGTGGCCCGGAACCACAGGTCCGGAACCACCATATCCCATGGCAAGTTAGGCTCTACCGCCATCCTCATACGGAAACCCTTATCATAATGGCGCCGTATGGTGCCCTTATATTCGAAGTGGGCCCTAGCAATCAAATTGATATACTTAAACATGGCAGAGGCCATAGCCGGCTGCCTTTGAATCACCACAGACCCATAAGTAAGAAAAGCATACAGCCAGGAGCTGAAGCATTTCGTTACTTTGGTCTTCTTCGTTTTCTCCCCCGGGACAATCTCTTTCTCCTGCTTAGGAACCTCTCGGTTCAAAAGCGAAAAAAGATCCACGTATTCCCCCCGCCATATAGCCTCCTTCACCGAAGGGTGAAGGTGGCATCCTAAAGGGGTGGACGGCAACCCGCACGGGATAGCCCCCGCTTTAATGCAAGCGAACGGGTCCCATACCGAGTTGGCCGCCACACCAAAAACTCCCGCACCGTGGGGGTAGGGCAAGACAGGGAGCGGGGGCATGACAGCAGGGGCCGGGGGGACCCACCCCCCTGCCCCAGGCACCGCAGGTATCCCCGTAGGACCTGTCCCGGGCAGCGGAGCAGGGCCGGCCGCCGGCGGCCCCGAAGGAGGAACCGGCTGTGCCCAGACCTGCCCGCAGGTGCCCGAAGAGGACCCCAAAAAACTGGACCCGCTCCCAACCCCCACCGGGGGAAAACCCGTGGTGGGGGAAGGAAGAAAGGACAGCGGTGTAGTGTGTGGTGCAGCCTCACCTGCCCCGTACGGGGTTGATGACATCCATGGGGGGCCCATTGTTGCGGGGCCCGGGAAAGCCGCCATCGGCCCCGCCGGGGCCTGACGTCCAACCGGAGCCATCTGCCTAGCCTGGGCCGCCGCAGGATCTCTCCCCAACGCCGCAGGAACTTGATCCAGGGACCCTCCGGAGCCCGCACCGCTTCTCCACTGCTCGAGCTCGTCGAGCCTCTCCAACACCCTGGCCCAAGACATGGCAGGAGAAAGAACAGGTTGAGGGGCAGGAGGCAACGAAACCACCCCCCCTTGCTCGGGGACCACCCCCGCAGGCCCCTCCCTACTGGCCCGAGCCCGGGCAGAAGGCCTAAGGGCCCTCCTGGGGCGCGCAGCCGGCGGAGCCGTAGGGGCAGTGGCAGGCCTCTTTTTTGGATCCATCCCAACTTCTCTCTAGTATGCAGGGAGCAACCCCAAAATACCTAGTCTCGAACTCCCCACCGACTGAGTGGCAAGCAAAGGTCCCCCACCACTGGGCCCTACCTAGGGCCAAGTACTGAAAAGGGGAGAAGCCCCTGCTACCCCCAGGCCCCTTCCCTCAGGCGCTAAAGAGCACAGGTAGGCCTTAAAGGCCTGCAATACGGCCTCCAACCAGCCCAAGACCGGGGACCCCAGAACCAAACGCCCCCACCGCGCCCTCCTCCCGGCCGGGAGGAGGTTACCAGTCCCCCTCGGGCCCGAGGGGGATCCTCTGAAAGCAAGCTCCACAGGTCCTGAGGATTGGAGCCTCCAACGGCAGCTTCGGTGAAGAGCCAAGAAAAAACTTTTTGCTCCCTCGGTCGGCCACAAAATGGCGGCCGCAACACGAGGGCAACCTAAAATGGTGTCAGAGCAGCACTCAGCCGAGTGTCTGCTCTTCAGCATAGGTCCGGGCGAAAAGGCTTTCTTCCCGGCCTGCTGTCCCTTAAATAGGGCCAGCAGGCCCCGCCCGGACCTAACGTCATGCCCAGCCACGTGGGCAGGGCATTCTCGGCCGAAATCTCGCCTCACGAGATTTCGGCCGAAAACAAGATGGCGGCCACCATCAGAAGGGTCCGAGTCTGCCCGGCCCTTCAGCAAAAGCGCCGTGGGGCCGGTAAGTCAGCCGGCGATAATTTGTATAGTATTTGCATTTATACTGCTACTTCAAACTTATATTATTCAGGTTGCTAATTATAATTTCTTCTCGTTATATATATGCAGTCTGAGCAAGCGTTTTTAGTATATTTTGATTTAATATTGTGTTTAGCCATTTTTTCCCTGTATGTACATTAACTATCCTGGCATTGTCATTTTAGTTTTGGCATTATTATTTTTTTTACAATCCCATAAAACCTTAATTCAGAGTAGATTTCAGGGTGACTGAATGGAGCTGCGCATTTACTAGTTTTGGCTATTTTAAATATTTGAATATTTATTGCTTATTTGCAATAAATTTAACTAAGTACTTAAAACCTCTTACAGATTCTTCCTTGCAAGTTTTCTCCACTTAGCTATAATTATGATAAGCTGAATCTGCTGGTGAGCACTCCCAGTTTGCGTGACTTTACCCAGGGATGGGTTTTTCCCAGTTTGGACCAGTTTGCCCAAACCACTAGCAGTCTGCTGGTGATGTCATTATGACATCACCAAAACAGATCGGTTGGTTCCAATTTGTGGGTGCCGCCATCTTTTTAAAAAATATTCTTATTTTTTCTAATTTTTTCCTTCTGAGCATGTGCAGAAGCTGAGTTCAGCACTGTGCATGCGCTGGCCATCTTTTTTATTTCCTCCCCTATATTTTTTGTTACTGTGCATGCGTGTCCACGCCAAGCAAGAGGGAGCGAACTGGCAACAAGGTAAGTTGTAAACCCACCTCTTACTCTATCCTACACCTTTTCCCTTCCGCCCAGTTGAAAATAGAAAGGGAACTTTTTCTGCCCAATCCTACAGAATGGGGCCAAATGTATACCAATCTTGAACCACAAGGGTGTAACCTAATTTTATATCTGGGGAGGAACAGATATAAGTTAGGATGCTGGGTTGGAGGTTAGAAGATGTTCAAGATCTGAGTGTTGCCATAGGGTGGAATGTGATCTTGTCCTTTGCTCCAGCTCCTGTCAAGGCTGTGAAAGGAGCCCCCAACTGGGTGTCACCCCAGGCAACAATGATGTCACTGGCTACTCCTTTCAACCCAGAAATGCTTCAGTGCTTCTGGTATGAGTGCAATGTTATACCTGGGGAAAGGTTTCATAGAAATACCCTTATTAAACCAATGAAACTACCTCTTTAAATATATAAAAAGAAATTCATCATTAAAAAGGAAACATAAGGGCAACAGAGAAATATAATAGCTCCCACACAGAATTCCAAATGATGTCAGTACCATTAGACTAGTTAAAGTAGTCATTTTCAGCTCTTTGGGTTTAATACCTATTCAATGCAGAGGGGAGACCATCTTGGCTTCTATTGCAATGGTTTTTGGTTTGGATGCTCCTCCTCCTTTTTCCCAGCTTTTTATTGAAGATTGGAGAGACCAACAGTTGTCCAAACAGGGACAATGCTACTGTTCTGGTCTATTCAGCAAATCATTGGTGCTCAGTAAGCCCGAGTCATAGAAAACTGCAAACTGAAAAATATATTCACATGGAATATATATATCAGTATCATATTCTAGTTTTGCACTTGTTTTTACCCAAACCCAGAGTGAAAGTTCGGCTTAGGTTGCATTTTAGATTGTGTGATTTGAAAAAGCATAGCTCCCGAAGAACTTTTCAATTTTGCTTTGCTTTCTTGAGCCTTTAAGACATTTTAATTTCAACAGACTATTCATATATCACTTCACATCTCCCTGCTGCCCCGTTTTCCCATGGTTTGCATTTCACATTGTCCTGAATAAACTGCTTATTTATGCTGCATTTTGTGAAGTCCATGTGTTGATCTCTATTTTTAACAATTCAGAGAATTTCAGAAGAACAGGCCACACATAATTTCTTCTCATCTGGGCCTGGACAAAATATTTCAGAACAGTTAAGGAAACAAAAAAATATTTCAATTAAATCAGCCAAAACTATTGTTAGAGGAAGGAAATGCTCCAAAGCCCTTCCAACTTTGGGGTATTGTGAAATATTGTGGTCAGTATGGAGGCTTCTTTTTGGAACAAACATCTAAGGAATGTGCAACCACATTTCAGCATAAAAAATAAATAAGTTATTTGACACTATTTTTCAATAAACCTCTAACTTGAAGACCAAAAAATGAGTAAGCAAGAGCCCAATAGACCATAATACATGTTGGCTGAGTTGTGTACTGCTTTCTGAATCACCAGTTGTGCAGCAAGGATAAGCAAATGAACATCTTGAAATATTTTTAAAATAATAAAGATATTTTTGTTGGATTCTTATCAGAACAGCCTAACTGAGCAAGCACACTGTTTATCACTCAAAAGCTACAAATATGTCTTTATATTAGGGTTATGTGCCATGAGAGTTCAACCTTAAGCCTCTGAACTTAGAATTTCACAAATTGATTATCCCGAATCAAGACCCAACTTGGTTCTATGTATGTTTAAAAATGGGCGAATTCAGTACTTCCAATGCCCCTACTCTTTTAAAACAAATAACCAATCTAGAAATAAGGACAAATTTCCTGACATTGAGAACAATTAATCAGTGTAAGCTTGCTTTCAGAAATTGTGGATGATCACACACTGTCTGGACAGCCATTTGTCTGAAATGGTATAGAGCAGTGATGGCGAACCTATGGTACAGGTGCCACAGGTGGCACATGGAGCCATATCTGCCGGCATGCAAGCCATTGCCTTAGCTCAGCTCCAATGTAAATGTGCCGGTCAGCTGATTTTTGGCTCACACAGAGGCTCTGGGAGGGCGTTTTTGGTTTCCAGGGAGTTTCTGGGGGGATGGGTGAGGGCGTTTTTACGCCCCCGTCTCCAGCGAAGCCTTTGGAGCCTGGGGAGGGTGAAACACGAGCCTACTGGGCCCACCAGAAGTTGGGAAACAACTTGGGCTGTTTCCGGCGTCCAGAGGGCCTCTGGGGGGGGGGAGAAGCTGTTTTGCCCTCCCCAGGCATTGAATTATGGGTGTGGACAGTCCAGGAAAAAAAGGTTCACCATCACTGGTAAAATTGGACTAGAAGATTGGACTAGAAGACCTCTAAGTCTCTTCCAACTTTTGTTATTCTGTTGGTTTCTTTCTATGAAATATGCTGCTTGAGAAGAATTTTAATTCTGCTGATGGATGGTTGGCAAAGTAGAAGTGGATGACAGGTTCCTTTTTATAGAAATGCCTGGTCCATTCTTTATGGATCTTACATTCAAATTTCTTGGGTCTACTCACAAAGAAGAAATAAGGGGAAGGTGGGTTCATGTACAAAAAGCTACAGCATCTGATGAAAATCATCCTTCAGGACAATTATTTGGATGATCACAGGTCAGACTTTTTCACATTTCATTAGCCACAAAAGGCTTTCTGTTCAGATCTTATTTTTATTTTGTTTTTTAATCTAAGAAATAAAAAAAACCCTGTTAATTACAGAGGGACGCCCAATATTTGGGGGATTCTCACACTCTCATCCCTTCTTTTTTTAGAAACTTAACAATTACAAGAATACTGTTTCAATTTTTTAAAACAGCTATAAACAAAAGCAATTGACACTCTCAGTGGATTGTTCTGATGCTTTTACATATCCACATTTTTATAATGCAACAACTTTCTAAAATTATTGTATTCTGCAGCTAGTTCCATTTTTTTTATATCACCCCCCCTCCCTACACACATGCACTTATGCACCAAGTGGTCATTTTTCTCAACAAGGAGCATTGTTTTATCTATTGTGACTCCCTTTGCAGTGTCCTTATTTCCTAAAATAAAATTCCTCCTTCTTTCCATCTTACTTTGTTGACGTCTTCCAAAGCGTAATAATTTTCATATGTTTTGCACATTTTCTCACTCTGCTGTGTCTTTTCAGAAGAATGGTTGACTCCATGGAACTGAAAAATGTATAGAAAAGGATGCAATTCACAGAATTACAAATTACAAATTACAAATTTCTAAAGGCCTATTTATGTTATCTATTTTCATTTTTGATTAAAGGATGAGTAAGTTAAATGTTCACTCTGTTTATGTGCTTAAAGTGGCATATGTTGTTCAAGATTTGAGTTGTGCATGCTAATGAATGCATATTGGTATTTGCTAAAATAACAGTTATTCCAGATAATAATTATAATTCCACAATAATGTACATTGAATCCCTGCTTTTGATTCTAAAAGTGGATTGTGTTTTTGAGGAAAATAAAAGACCCTGTAGAGTAACAGACATATACTGTAATTTTAATCTGGAGTTCTAGAAAAGATAATAAAAACCTGCCTGGTACACACAAGGCAGTTCTTGTGTGACAACAGACAACAATGTCTGTTCTGTGTTGGCATCTTCAAAAATATAAAATTCTTCTTCAAGATGATAGACCAATCTCCCAGAACCTGCAGTCTTCTGTATGTATCACGAGACAATGACTTTTTTAAAAAACAACAACAACATGATTCTAAAACCAAAGCAATAAACCATCGAATGCATTTGAAGCATGTATATTTTGAGAACATCTGTCTCAAATTCATATTTTACTATTTACACCATTTTTTACTTGATCCAGATTGTCTCTTAATTAATCTTTGAGCTGGATTTTTACTATCTTTCTGTCATTTGCTAGCTTACCTCCTCAGTTTCTAAAAGTGAAAGAAAATCTTATGGTCTGGGAAAGGGAGGAGATGTTACTGCAAAAGCCCACCGTAAACTCTGATGTTGCAACCAGTTTCATTGGTTTTTTCAATGAACGTTTGTGAAAATTATTTCAATCCAGAGCCCCATCTCCAATGAAAAAAAGTCCTTGGTGATGCTAACGATCCATCAACAACTTCCTGAAACTATTCTGTATATCTTTTTAATTATGAAAACACATGTTAAATTGTTTGAGAGTATTTCTCACTGTACATTTTTTCACAGTGTCTCAAGAAGTTTTTTTTTTTCTTTATGTCCTGGGAAGATTTGTTTTGTGGTTAAGATGTTGAATGGGAAAGCTTCAGGTTTAAGCCAACACTCAACCATGAAAGTCCACCTGGAATACAGTTGTTCTAAAATGAAGGCAGGCATTTTTTTTAAAAAAAAAATCTAATATAAATATATTAAAGGGTTAAATAAGGTCCAGGAGGGAAGTGTTTTTAATAGGAAAGTGAACACAAGAACAAGGGGACACAATCTGAAGTTAGTTGGGGGAAAGATCAAAAGCAACATGAGAAAATATTATTTTACTGAAAGAGTAGTAGATCCTTGGAACAAACTTCCAGAAGATGTGGTAGATAAATCCACAGTAACTGAATTTAAACATGCCTGGGATAAACATATATCCATCCTAAGATAAAATACAGAAAATAGTATAAGGGCAGACTAGATGGACCATGAGGTCTTTTTCTGCCGTCAGACTTCTATGTTTCTATGTTTCTAATAAACTAACCAGTTTGTTGATCTAGTACATGTTTGGGTTGTATTATTTCATGCTAATTAGGAAGTATGACTACCTTTTAAAAGTTCAGTTCTCTCTTTTCATTCACTTATAGCCAAAAGGCAATAGTGATACTTTTTTCTAAAGAATGGCATCATGTTGTCTTTGATTAATCTGAGGTTCCTTGGAAAGCAAAAGCACTTAATACTTGGACATATCATAAGTTTGGGGTTTACCAGCATATTGTGCTTCTCCTTGAACTTCCTCTTGGGGGCACCAAGAGCTCATTATAAGGTCCTATCTTGCAGTTGAGCAGAATACAACTTATCAGCTGCTGTAGATATTCCTTGCATATACTCTCCAAAGTAAGGTCCATGTAGAAAAAGTTACATTAAATTAATATGGCATATGGAAGGTTAAAAGAAAGTTTGGGAGACTTTGAAAAGGAATAATAAATACTGTACATTTCTTGATATAAATAGGAGAGCCTAGAAATGGACTGAAAGTCTATGTCCTTCACCTTCTAAAGTTTTCAACCTGTTACCTTTGTTGCCTTGTGCCTTTCACCAAGATGCTTATTAATGCATAGATGTCTTTCTTCTTTAATGGGCACCATAATACATTTATCCCTTGGGTGTTTTGTTATTGATCTGTACATCTATGACTTTCCTGACCATAACAGATAGAAGCTGACCAGGCCCATCAAAAACATTGACTACTAAGAGAAAACAGTGATGGACCAGTACATCAGCAAACAGGATGACATGAAAGACATCCCAAACTACACCTTTTTCCCAATTTACCCATCTAACTGGAGGGATTACCATGGAAAAAAACCTTGAAATAAAATCTTCTAATTAATAGCCACTCCCCACCACCATTTGCTTGAAATGGAAAGACAGAGAAAGGACTAGAGCCAGACATCTATAATATAACCAAGTAATTTGCTGCTGATCCTGATGGGCCTTTGACCATCACCTGGGACAAGAAAATATCCTACAGATACTCATTTGACTCAATTGATAAAGCCTAATCTAGGATTACAATTGTATAGAATTCAGGGATGAAATCACCAGTAGCAAGAATTTAATCACTCTACAAATAATTTGATAGAATTTTTGTACTTGAAACAAGTATTCAAGTACTTTGTTAAACCAGTGGCCCTAACCTTTTTGATATCAGGGCCCAGTTTTGGGGAAAATATTTTTTCTACGGACTGGTGGTGGTGGGATGCCTTCGCGTGCTGTCTATATCCTGAGTCCTTTGGGATTGGGCAGCATAGAAGTAGAATAAACAAACAAACAAACAAACAAATAAACAAACAAACAAATATCCTGCACATGTGCAGATGAAACTTCACTCATTTATGTGGTAATAACAGGCTATGGACCGGTACTGGTCTACTGATCGGATGTTGAGGATCTCTGTGTTAAACAATTGTACCAAAACTGGCATTGTACATGAGTACAGATGTATCTTTTCTCCACTTCCAAATCAGAGGTTTACTTAATGATTTTCCTTATGTTTCCCCAAAGATCATTGCCTCGATATCACACATACCGCTGGCTAAAACAACTTTTTATAAAGTTATAGGTCACATCTCATTAACTCTAAAAAAGTCCTAGTTAATAAAATGAGAGTGTTTAATAAAATTCTTTTCAGGACAAAAAAACACCCCAAGAACCTTTACTGGAATGAGATATATCATAATAGAGATCCTGTTGAATACATGCATGGTATGCCTTTTTGTTTGCTCTTGTGTTCTCTGACTCATAATATCTAACTTGTACAACTAAATGCGTCATTAGTCATTTTTAAAAAGACTCTGAGGCTGAGAAAGGTGGGGTTCAATGCTCTTTTTCCTTCAGGGCTTTGATTATAATTCTGCCCTTGCCACTGGCTTGAACACTGGAAAAGTTCACAGTAATTTAATAAAACTCAGAATTATTCCTTGAAATGCCAAATATATACTATACGGCATGGTCTGTTTATAAAAGCTTGGTCTTGATAAAGAAACTTACGGTATGCTTTTTTGAAGAACCCAGCAAGGTGGTAACTTTCTTCAAAGGTTTGAGGAAGAAGAGACACCTCAAGCATCCTGTCCATCTGAGGAAAGAAGGACTATTCCAATCCATTCTTAAAGCAATATTTCAATGAGTTCATTTCCATTAAGTGTTGATTCTTCATGGAAAAGTGCCTTCAAGTTCACTCAGAGCCAAATTTAGAGGAATATTTTGTGCTTTGTGGTCAGTGGTGGGATTCAATTTTTTTTACTACTGGTTCTATGGGCGTGACTTGGTGGGCATAGCAGGGGAAAGATACTAAAAAACCTCAATTCCACCTCACTCCAGGGGAAAGATACTGGAAAATCTCCATTTCCTCCAGATCAGCTGGAACTTTGGAGGCAGAGAGTAGATGGGGGCAGGGCCAGTCAGAAGTGCTATTTACCAGTTCTCCGAACTACTCAAAATTTCTGCTACTGGTTCTCCAGAACTGGTCAGAACCTGCTGAATTCCACCTCTGTTTGTGGTGCAATGCACTGGAGAGGTGTACAATGATCCCTTTCTCCATCAAGTTGATGGGAAGATTCTGTAGGGAATTAATCCCCCCTGCTTAGTTTTGGATTGAGGTTCCTCCCTTTCTATCTCTCACAGATGGGAAGACTATGCAAAAGAAGCTTCCTGGTATTCTGAATAGCTTTCACCTACCAGTCAGTCCTTTTTATATTAACCTTGGTTACTGACACTCTTCTTAGTCTCTTGGTTAAAGATGGTTAAAGATGCTGGAATGGGAGGAGGAAAAAAATGATACCCAGGGACTTCCTCCCATCAACTTCTAGCTTCCTTTTAACATTACTTTTTATAGTACTATTCTAAAGTTTGTATCAGGTCAACAACCATAAGATCAAACTCTCCTGATTATTGTCAATATTTGGAATTCATGATGTCAGGCTGAAAACCAAGAAAAGAAATTACTTTGATAGATTCTTTTGATGGATTGGTAGACGTTCAATTTCATAGTTGGTAAGTACAGAAGGAGGGTCAAGGTCACAATTAATGTTTAGGGGTTGGATGAGGATCATAGTGAATGGGACATATCACACAGATGTGCAAAACTGGAATTTAAATTTCTTTCCTGGATTTTTGTGGAGACTTTCTTTTTGTGTTCATGAAAAAAGGTTATAGCATCAATTTTAATAGGATCCCCAGCTTAGAGAATCTTCCATTAGGGTTATATGGTGCCCTCTGGATGTTTTGAAATTTAATACTTATGCATCCCCAGAATAGAAGGGTCAAAGGTGAGAAATTATTGGCACTGTAATCCAAAGCTTCTAGAGGGTACCAGGTTGCCAGTGCCTCTTTTTGTGTCTTTAAGTGCCTTATAGTCCCCTAAAGCAAAATAGAAACAGTGTCTTACTAGAGTCAGGTGTTTTAAAAAAGGAGAAAAAAAATCTGCTCCCTGATAAATAGGAACTACTGGAAAGGATGCAGATGAATGCTTCAAAGCCTTTCCCTGACTCACCGAGATGCGCCCCACCTTTGCTATTCTCCCAGGGTTAAAAGAAATAGGGAAATAATTGAAGGTGCCTTTATAGTGCAAGTGCTGCGGTGCTGAAAGCTTTATTTTTTTAGTTATATTTTAAACCCTTGCATGGCTTCTCATGTTGCTTTAATTTTATTCTATTGTATTTTGCAACTACTTTTATGGCACTCTGACCGCTGTGATAAAGTGCTTGGTAAATAATTACTCCTTATTGTTATTAAACTCTAACTTGAAAACTGAAAGATGGAGATTTAAAATGAAACCAGGAAGCGGGGCCAAGAAGAAAATAAATGAGGGAGCCTACATTTTGTCTCGCAACAAAAACCATACTGAAAATCCTGGCCCATAACACTGACAGTAATTATAGGGTGCCATCCTAAACGTTGCTAAATAATTTCCTTTAGTGCTTGGATTTGATCTTGATCTGTGAATTCTTTTTCTCTTATGGGTGTAACTCTAAACAAGAGGATTAACATTACTTTGCTGTCTTTTTAGTTAGGTTAAAAGAGAAGGTTGAAAAGTTCTTCTGAGCAGTGTAGGAGGCTTTAAGTGCTGTGTTTAATGTTGTAAGAATTCACCTTTCATAGTGAATGTTTTGCAAGTCTTTGTTTGAGTAGTTCACTTTAGCCTGTGCAAATATGAATAAGCATTTTAAGAGGGAGATGGGAGGGAGGGAGGGAGGGGGAGGGAGGGAGAGGGTGGGAGAGAGAGGCAGTCAGACTAAGCATAGGGGGAGAAATTATTGCAAGATATTTTCAATGTGTTTTCTAAATCCGCACATTGACCTCAGATTAGCAAAAGATATATCTTTATTATAGATTTCTGATGTTATGAGATTCCTAAATCATTACCAAATAAATGAAGACTAAAGTATGGATAAAAGTACAGTGGTACCTCTAACTTACAAACTTAATTTGTTCCGTGACCAGGTTCTTAAGCAGAAAAGTTTGTAAGAAGAAGCAATGTTTCCCATAGGAATCAATGTAAAAGCAAATAATGTGTGCGATTGGGGAAACCACAGGGTGGTAGTGGTGGAGATCCTGTTTCCTCCCAGGAGATTCCTAGAGAGGCCCCATGGAGGCTTCTCACCACCTTTTCCGGCCCCGTTTTCTGCTGACCCTGGCAGTTAGCAATATCTGCTCAGTGCAGGTTTACATTATCGGTAAAACTATAGCTTTCTTTAATTGGTTTATTTTATTTTATTTTTTATTATTTCATTTCATTTTATTTGTATCCCTTTATTATATTTACAAACAACTCAAGGCAGCAAACATATCTAACACACCTTCATCCTCCTATTGTCCCTACAATAAAACCCTGAGGTGGGGTTTGACTCAGAGAGAATGACTGGCCCAAAATCACCCAGTTTGCTTTCATAACTAAGATGGAACTAAAACTCACGGTCTCCTGCTTTCTAGCTTGGTACCTTAAGCACAGGACCAAACTGGCTCTTGTGATTGCCCTTCATATCATATTTCTGCTCTCAATGTTCTCAGCATTATCTTTGTTAATTGGGAATTTCTGAGAGTTACAGTCCACACATCTGGAAGCCAACTGAGATCTCCTTACAAGATGGTTTCCCGATACTAAGTGCCTCCAGACACCTCACAGTGCACTGCTCTCACACAGAGAATGACTATTGTTATAAACACTTCAGTGGGTCTGTGTTTGAAGTTTGCATGCCAGAGAGACAACACCCTTGCTTACCAACAGCAAAACTAAACCCCAAAGATGATTCTTTGATATATGTTGATAATTTTGCCATTGTAATTGTAAGGTTTTAAAAAGATAACCACAGTTAATGAGGTACTGTATATTTGCTTTTATATGAATTAATGTTGGCTCTGAAGCTTGTCTTCCATAGTGAGAAGTGATGTTCCTGTGGAGAAATCCTGTTTTGGATCACAAGTCATTCTCACAAATAAGAAATTCCTTATCAACAGTTCTTATTACATGTTTGATGGTCTCTCCATTTTGTTCAATGGCATTCATCATGGCCAGAATGCCAGAAACATTTATGGTTGTGAAAAGTTTCTATGACTGTTGCATGAAACAAAACAGCTTTTCTTTACAGCTGGTAAGACTATAATATTATGTAATCACCTTAACATTTCTTTAACAATAGTTCCATTACATTAAGCACAGCTTATCCAGCTAAGAAAGTATAGGAATTTAGAGACTAAGCAAATGGGAAAGAACTCTGATTAACAGGGTGGTAAATCTGTAATTTGTAACAACTAATTACAATTAATATAATAATTAAACATAAAGAGCACCTCCCTTTTTTCAAAAAAAGGAAGGTGTCTTCTGCCGTATTTCCTGCTGTGACACATATACTGTAAGCATCATTGAAAAACAAAGGTGTTTTTCTTTAGAATGACTGGTTTTATATAGGAACAAGTTTTGCAATGAAACATCTGACTATATAATAGCACTTAAAGTTATGATGCTTTAATGGTGGCATGGCATTTATTCATTTGCATTCCAGCAACTGTACTTTAGAAAGTATCTGGGGGCAAGAGAAAGAAGTGGGTGGAACCAGGACAAAAAATAGATTGATGTAATTCAATTTACCCATAAACAGAATCCTTTGTATTGAATTTGGTTACTGTGAGCACTTTCTATGGGTGTGACATTTCCCTCCTTCTTTAAAAGCTGTAATTCAGTATCGGGTTTTGAAGGGTGTCTCAGATATGCACCCAAGGCTAGGGGAGGGGAAGCACAAGCTGCAGATTTCTACTTTTAAGGCCATTTCTGTTCAAATATTACATTTGAGATGAGATTTCATAGCCTCCAACTTTCCCTGCCAATTTTGGAAATTGCATCCTAGCTGGTGATTGGTTGTTGCGATGCACCATTCCAAGTAGTTCTTCTGCCTCCCAAGGAAGTAATTATTACACAAATGCTCTTGAGAACTGGGCTTTGTTTTCAGCTTTCTAATACTCAGATAAAAGTCATCTTTCTTCAAGATGATATTCCCTAAAAGTATTGTGGAATGGAGCAAAGAACAGAGGGTAGGGTTTTCTTCAGTCTGGCATAGAAGGAAATAAATGTGAAATTTTGAGCCTGGCAGAAGCTAAAGGATCAACTCTTCCCCGGAATGTGGTCTTCACTGCCTAGTAGAATATTTAAATTGTGCATTCATTGATGCTCAACTTGTAAAACAACCTACTTGGTAAGAGATCTCAAACACTTCTGGTGATATTCTTCCAGAGGAATGTAACAACTTGTAAATTCAAACAACTCAATAATGGATAAAAAACCTAGTCCTAAACATTCTTAATAACAAGGAAGTGCCTCAGAAATCAGTGGGATATATTGAGTGAATACGGTTAGATTATTTGGATAAATTCAATCTTATTGTTCATTGCTCTGCTTAGAAGCAATTCTTTTTGGATTTTGTTGCATCCTCATGACTACGCCGCTGATCTGCACTTATGCCGATGCAGAAACTTTCCCCATTGGCTGAATTGTGTCAGCCTTTTTTGGTGGGAGAATGAAGTCCTGCGATTAGATGAGCCATCTGACAGATGCTATATAAAGAGTTGTCTGACAGAAGTTGTTGTTGCTAGTTCTGGAGTTGCCCCATTATTACTGTTGGCTGTTAGCCAAATAAAGGCTTATGTGGATAACCTATCTCACCTCAGTTCCTTGCCGCCATCAAGACAGTGTTGTTTCTTAGTAACAACAGCGATTTTCTCCAGGAAGACTTGCCCCCAGCCTAGTATTTCAGGTCTTCCAACAATGCACTCATTTCCACCATAGCTGAGTCAATTCATCTTGTTGTTGATCATTCTCTGCTTCTCTTGCACCAGGAGTGAGTTTCAGCAGGTTCTGCAGAACCGGTAGTGGAAAGTTTGAGTAGTTCAGAGAACCGGTAGCAGAAAGTTTGATTAGTTCAGAGAACCAGCAAATACCCCCTTTGGCTGGCCCCAGAGTGATGTGGGAATGGAGATTTTGCAATACCCTTCCTCCAGGAGTGGGGAGAGAATGGGGAGTTTGCAGTATCCTTTGCCTGGAGTAAGATGGGAATGGAGATTTTGCAGTATCCTTCCCCTGCCAAATGCACCAAGCCATGCGACACCCACCCACCAAGCCATGCCCACAGAAGCAGTAAAAAAATTGGATTTCACCACTGCCTTGCACATATCATTCCACTCCTCCCTAGGTTCAGCTCTTTCAAATATTTATTTATTTATTGGATTTGAATGCCGCCCCTCTCCGTAGACTCGGACCATCTTCCTTCAGTGGGAGATTTTCTTCAGCAGGAGGTTTGCACTAGCTGGGAGTTGAAGTAAACAGAAGTAGTGTCTTGATTTCCCAAACATATGTGGAAATGTTGCTGTAAAAGAAAAGACTAGTTTCTTCTGAAGCTAAATTTGTTTGAAGTTCTGACCATTAAAAATGTTGTCCTAACCAATTTTGATCCCCTCCTTCCATCTTTTTAGCAGATTACATTATGTGGAGCAATAGCTATTTGACAAAATGCCAAGGATACCTAACTGGTGGGTTTTTTTGTTTAAAGTCCAATGCATTGGCCATTTCCTCAGTAACAAATCTCTAATTTCATTGAATATCAATGACTGAGTTTGATATAGAATATTTTAAAATCCAAAACTAGTCTCATCAAAATTATTTCCACTTCTGGCAGTTAGAAATATCTTAATGAATTTCACAAGTGTGTTTAAGATGAATCCAAATCATTATCTCTTTTTAAGTTGAAATGAACTAGTTCTTCTAAAGACATCCAGTTTATGAAAGTGTTTGATTGCAAATGACATGTAGACTAGGTTAATTTCTCTTAATGTATTCTTTCCTAGAAAGAAATTTTGAAAAGTGACAGAAATACTTTACTGCTAGAAATTCTGTCTCCTTATTTATAAGGAATCTACTTTAATTGTATTTCCTTGCAGCTTTTGTACATTTTCGCTAAAATAATTATTTTTAGAAGAAGAATAACATTATATTAAGCATTGCAAAAAGTAAAATCAAGGCAATCTGAAATACTGAAATACAGTCTTTGTTTTAGACCATTTAGATATGTAATTGATTCTATGTCTTATAAATAACAAGTAGCAGTGACTGCAAAATCTACTGCCCCAGCTGCATAAAAACATTTAGAGTAGCTGGATATTTATCTAAATTTAGGATTACCTGCTTTCCAAAAAGAAAGAAAGAAAGGAAGAAAGAAAGAAAGAAAGAAAGAAAGAAAGATATTACACAAAAAAACACATTTATTACTTAGGAAATATAAAATAATTTAGCTTCAGAATAAAGAATTATTGGGAGGGGGGAATCAACAGGCCTCCCCCCCCCCGTGAATACAGAATATAGTAGTGCAAAGGGAATATAGTACAGGCACAGATGTGCACATCACACCTGTCAGCAGCTTCTTCAAAAAACAATCTTTTTCCAGGCTAACCTGGTGGCAGCTTTACCATCTCAGGAAAAGACACACTTAATTTAAAGAGGTGCCAACAGGTACAAAATACTCTGAATTTGCTTCTCTTCTTTGAATGTGAATTACCACTACTATAAAGTTTAACTCTATTGGGATTGTTTCACTTCACATTGGATATTCCTTCCATTAAAAATCATTTCCTTATAGAAACATTGCAGTAGGCTTATGTGAATAAATCAACCATTCATACAGGAGACCTCCACTTTATTCTAAATCAGGGATGTCAAACTTGCGTTGTCATGGTGGTGTCACATGACACATCACAACTTCCTTTCCTTTGCTAAACCGGGCATGGGCATGTGTGATGCACCTGGCCCATGAGCTTCAAGGTTGACAGACCTGTTTTAAATGTCTATATTGACCATAATTGGATAGCTTGTTAAATGAGAAGAACCTTGAAAGATGATTGTGTGGTTATCTAGATACAGTGAAGGGCTACCAAAAATTTTACTACCACACTGTGGGCGTGGCTTATGCATTTTCTTTCAACATCTTTCAGTACAAATTGGGTGCTCTGGGGTGTAGCTCCATTTTAGCTACCCCACTGTCTCCCCCCCCCAGTCCAGGCAGTAGCCCACCCTTGTCTAGATAGCACCATACAGGTTGCTCTGCTGTGAGAGTCTCTATGTGGAGTTTCTCAAATGTCCTCTCTTCATGCCCGCTCCCCATATTCTTTCCCGCCCAATAACTCAGAAATGAGAACTACATCAGGTAAGACTTCTTTCTTAAATGAATTGATTAGCTTGTACTTCTAACATAAACCTTTTATACAATGCTCATTCCATTACTGAAGAGGTATACTATAATATATAAAGAAGCAGATTAAAGTCCCAATAAAACCCATCTCCAGCACGAAAGTATTTAAAACAGCTGGTTCCATTTATATATTTTTATTCCTTGGAGCTCATGAATATTCCAGTGAGAGATGGTATAATTGATTTAAATCAACTTATGAAACACTATATTCCATTTTCCAAAACACATATTTCAAGCACTAAAATCCGTAATGCATCATTCACAGGTAATGTTCAACAAAGCAGAGAGAGGGAATAAAGAGCTCTCTCAACCATATTTGTAAATTATAGCATTGTTTTCCCTTGCAGCTGGACCTAGACTTTCTAATTGTAAGGATTTGAAATCTTATTTTCTTTGGTTGCTCCTCAAAAATTTCTTTAAAGACCTTAGCTAACAAACGTTATTTAACATCACTTAAGAATCAGCTATAATCTTAATTACAAAGGAACCAATTGCAAAAATATTACCTTGAATGTGGCTTATTAAAATCCAAAAATATAAATTTGATATGAAAATTCAGAGGTGGTTTTTGAATATGAGACATAATTTGTGTAGGTTTGTTTCACAAGTCTGCTGCTCTGCAGAGGATAATATTCTTTTGAACTATATTATTATTATTATTATTATTATTATTATTAATTAATTAATTAAATTTGTATGCCACCCCTCTCCGCAGACTTAGGGTGGCAGTACATGAATATGACAACCAGACAACATAAGTGGATTCTCTATGTCCTTCCTATAATTAAAAGACTGATATTGCAGCCCTGGAAAGATAAAGGTATTGCTCCATTTATTCAATGAATTGAAGGCTTGACTGCTTCTTAGGAGTAAATTGCCTATGGAATTTACACAGTATGTGAAAAAGGGTACATATAAATGCATTAGAAATATCTACATATTTGAATAATATTGATATATAGTTAGAATTGTAACTGTTTACTATTACAATGACATATCTATGTTTCTATACCGTATTTTTGGAGTATAAGACACACCTTTTTCCTCCCTAAAAGAGGCTGAAAATTCAGGTGTGTCTTATACTCTGAATGCAGCTTTTTATGAAATACCCCCCCCCCCCCCAAGCCCTTACTAGGTGCTAACAGTCTTCCCAGCTCTTATCATGCAGGTTCTTTCATTGTTACTGGCTGAGAAGAATGTTTTCCAGGCTCTAAGTCTTTTGCAGAGTTTTTTTTCATTTTCTAACTTGCTCCAAGTAAGTTTCTTTCCAGCCCTAACCAGGTGTTAATGATGTTCCCAGCTCTTACAGTTTGCAAGCTCTTTCATTGTTACTGTCTGCAAAGACTGTTTTTCAAGTCCTGTCTTTGCAGGGTTTTTTTTTTCATTGCTCTAACTTGCGCCAAACATTTCTTTGCAGCCCTAACCAGGTGCTAATGATGTTCCCAGCTCTTACCCGCTTGCAAGCTCTTTCACTGTTACTCTCTGTAAATAATGTTTTCCAAACCCTGTCTGTGTAGGTTTTTAAAAAATGTTTTACTTGTTCTGAATGTTTCTTTCCAGCCCTAACCAGGTTCTAACAATGTTCCCAGCTCCTACTGGCTTACAAGCTCTTTCATTGTTACTCTCACTAAATAAGGTTTTTTTTAAAAAGCCCTAACCAGGGGATAAAATAATGTGCTGAAACTGACCAGACTAAGGATGTTACTCAGATGAATATCTGGTAAGTAGATTCTTTTTCCTATTTTCCTCCCTAAAACCCAAGGTGAGTCTTATATTCCAATACGTCTTATACTCCTAAAAACACTGTAATGTGTGTGTGTGTGTATATATTCACTTTGTTGTTTTTTCCTCACTTTTTTGTTACAGTACTTTTTAATGCGTTCTTTTTTTCAACATTGTCAACATTATCTTTCTGCTTGTTCTTTCTTCTTTTTGTTATTAAGTAAAAAGCAATAAAAATAAATTTAAAAATATTGTCCAATCACCAATGATTTTGGGTGCTTACAGAAGTATATGGAGATATACATGGATGCCGTGTGCATAACAGAAACCTGGGCAGGGGTGGTATTCAGTTGCTTTGGACTGGAGTGGTAGTGACGCCTCGATGTTGATTGAGGCAGGCAGGATTCCCTTGAGTACCATTTGTTGGGGTTCAAGGGAAAGGGAGGGTTTTGCCTTCTCTTTCTGCTCAAAATCCCCATGGACAATTGGTGGGCCACTGTGTGACACACAATGCTGGACTCGATGGGCTTTGGTCTGATTCACCATGGTTCTTCTTCTGTTCTTATGGTAATCTGCAGATGATCCCACTCCCGCTCACTTGCCTGGGTGCTATGCTGTCCTATTTCTGCATGTTTTGAAGCTGCATGCATGCATGCAAGCCAAACACATGAGCAAAGTGCATCATATTTGCGAACCAGCCATGTTCCATCTCCTGGCCATGTACCCCAATAATTATTGAAAGACAGATTGCTTCTAAGAGGAAGTATGGCCCCCAGGATTAGTAGTCTTTCAGCCTTGTTGTCCATGAATCCTTTAATCCAGTGCTACTAGACGATTTACAAGGTCGCTTCCAACTCTGTTAATCTATTAAAATGATATGGAGACCCTTCCTTTATCCATCTGGAACTGTTATTATTCAAATTCATTGGATGAGGGACTTCACAGGTTCTTGTAATTTGATAGTGGGAGAAAAAAAACACCTGTTCACTCTCTCTATACCATGCATAATTTTGTTCTATGCCCCATGCTGTCACCACTTACTGATAGCTTAAAAAAACCCACCTTAATCCTTATAATAATTCTTTCTGTTGGAGTATTTGTAACCTTTCATAACCAGGATTGTCTTTTTCCAGCTCCCCAAAAGTTTTTCCGAGCCGTTGTGAATAAAATGTTTCTCACCCTCCCTAATGGCAGAAGCCATGATGTTCCACCCATTGATTATGATGTCATCAATCCATTGCTTCTGATGTCATGATAAATGAGATATTTTTTAAAAATCTCTTCCATTCTCTACAGCATTCTCCAGATCCAAATTGCAGGTTACTTACTGTACAGAGTACTTCATACCCAAATGCATATCAAATATTATAATAGTAATGGAGGTTTTTTGTATTAAGGATTCTTGAAGTAGAATTATTTCTTCTCCCCCCCCCCAAGCGTTGGGGGGGTGTTGGAAAATGTAACAGATTGTTGACATTTTAATTGATCCGCCCACCCCAAGTCTTTCCCTCTCAGTTACCACTATATCAAATCTTCAGCATGCAGAAGAGGTTACACCCTACCTCTGAAGCCCATCATTTTAGCTTTGCTTTATTCCAGAACCGCAGTTATCATTTTAATACCCATTTATCCTGCTTGGAGAGATTCTCTTGGTGGTATTATTTTCTCTTTAATCATCCTAAAATAATGTTGTGCCATCAGCAACTTTGATCACCTGACTGCACACTTTACATGTCCCCTTCATTTATGAACACATTCAAAGCACTTTCCTTAAATTGTTCCTGGGAGGAATTTCACTGTTTATATAATGCTGTTGTTAAATTGTTGAAATATTCCTACTCTCTGCTTTTTGTTCCTTAACTACTTATCAAACTTTAAAGGAAAGCACACTTGTATCCCATGAGTGCTAGGTTTACACAGGAACTTTATGAAAAGCCTTTCAAATGTCCCAAAAGCAAAGTCTACCACAATATTTCTCAACTTTGGCAACTTGAAGAAGTTTGAACTTCAGCTCCAGATTATCCCAACCAGCTAACATTGAGAAACCCTTACCTTATCTCCCTCTTATCTACATACTTTTTAAAACTGCTAATCTTCACCCCACCCTAAAAAGCCATTGAGACAGAACTTCCCTTTGCAACATGAATATTGCTGTAATAATAATAAATTAGTTTATTATGTTTATTAGGGTTTTTAATTAATGGTTTTATAACTTAGTTTTATATTTGAGTTCTTTTTATTGTCTTGTATTTATACTGTTGTAAGCCGCCCTGAGTCCTTCGGGATTGGGCAGCATAGAAGTCGAATAAATAGCTAGATAGCTAGATAGGTAGGTAGGTAGGTAGATAGCTAGATAGGTAGGTAGGTAAGTAAGTAAGTAAGTAAGTAAGTAAGTAGATAGATAGATAGATAGATAGATAGATAGATAGATAGATAGATAGATAGATAGATAGATAGATAGATAGATAGATAGATAAATAAATAAATATTATAGCCAGTGTGATACAGCGGTAAAGATTTTGGAAGACCCAGGTTCAGGTCCACCCTTAGCCACTTTACTAAGTACGTTTGGGTCAGTTACTTATAAAGTTGCTTACAGTTACTTTATTATGAGAGAAGTTTGGGGTTAAAATGAGCTAACAGTATTCTTCAGCACAATTTGTCCCTATGCTTGATAACCTTTCTGGCTGTGACAGCATTTTCACCTGTTTACTCTGAATAGATATTTTTTTAAATAACTTGAATATCTCCTGAAATTTCTTTTTTAAAGTAACCTTTTAAATAGTCCTACCTAGGGGACAACAACAACAACAACAACAACAACAACAACAGTAAAGTTGGACGGGACCTTGGAGGTCTTCTAGTCCAATCCCGTGCATAGGCAGGAAACCCTACACTATTTCAGACAGATGGTTATCAAACATCTTCTTAAAAACTAACTAACTTACTTACTTACTTACTTACTTACTTACTTACTTACTTACTTACTTACTTATTTACTTATTTATTAGATTTGTATGCCGCCCCTCTCCGAAGATTCCAGTGTTGGAGAATTCACAACTTCTGGAGGCAAGTTCCACTGATTAAGAGTTCTAACTGTCAGGAAATTCTCTCCAGTCAGAGGTGGTATTTATTGGTTCTCCGAACTATTCAAAATGTTTGCTACCTGTTCTCCAGAACTGGTCAGAACCTGTTGAATCTCACCTCTGAACTCTCTACTACATCATGTAACCAGGTTACTCAATTTGGGAAGCACATGCTATTCATCAACATGCATTTAGCAGATTGATAAAATGTGAGCTGGTGGAGGGGGGGGCAGCTTACTACACCTTTGAACTCATGGGGTAGAAAGGTCTCAAAACTCTTCAAGAAACCCTCTGAGTCCACACAAGATAATTTTGCCATCACCTATCTTTCAGAAAGATGACTTTGCTTGCCCTTAACCCTAGAGGATATGAAAGGGGTGGGGGACTCCCATAACCTGTATGTCCTACAGGAAAATAAAAGGAAATAAATAATATAAAAAATAAATTATCAAGCTACTTTCTGGCCCATTATAGAACTTGCTGAGATGATTTGTTTGATTAGAGGAAAGACAATATCTATATTTATTATTGCCTTGAACTCCTTGGACGTATGATATATAATTTATATTATCAGGTAAGATAGATTCTAAAAAGAAGAGAGTCACAATGTAACTCTAAAGAATGAAGTAAATCTACAATTGTATTGACAACTTGAAGTCATCTCTTTTTTCCCTTTCTTCTTCTTTCCCTTTATCTTTCTCTTTTATTTCCTTTTTTCCTTCTTTGTTTATTTTAGTTTCTATTAACTTTTACTCTTTTTGAAAAAAAACCCCACCCTTTTAATAAAATTATATATTAAAAATTAGACAGAGAAATGTATGTTCCTCATCAGGAAAGCAGCTGTCACCTAGTTAGTGTAGAGGGGAGTCATAGTATACACTGAGGAATCGCTCTCTCTTGAAAGAGGCTTTTTTTGAGGAGGGAGAATGTCCAGACACTGTACAGTAACCATAATTGAATCACTCTTTTTCAAGTAAGCTATAATTTAATATTTAAATTAAACGTGGTTGATTTTGATAGTTATTCCTTAAGCTAATAGCCCGTGTGCATTGAGTGTAGGATGTACAATGGCAATCACTTTGAGGAGGCCTATATGGATTGTGCTATTAATCTGGACTTGAAATACTTAATGGTTTTTCAAACCATCGTGATTATGTAGAGCAATTGTGCTGAGTAGAACTATGAATAGTTTTTCATTACTAAATTTTGGACAGAATTATAGAGTTGGAAGGTGGCATTTTAGGCTGTAGATTTCTGCTAAAACCAGGAGTATCAATCAAAATATCCTTCATGTAAGCACATCCATTAAAAGGGAATCCACCCAGTCCTGGGTGACTTACTTCATTCTGTTTGTTAGCTAGTTTTTCTAACATTCGGTTAGAATCTGTCTTCCTCTAACTTGTATCTATTGCTCCATGTGCTGTATTCTGGAATTAGGGAGAACGGTTCTTGACTTTCTATATCACAGGTGTCCAACTTGACCATGTCACATGATATATCGTTATATTTTTTTGCCTTTGTGGATCTGGGGTGGGTGTGGCCTTCATGTGATGTATCCAACCCGTGAGCCACCAGTTTGACACCCCTCTATCTACATGACATTGTTTCAAGTATCTGCAGAATGCTTTCATATCCCAGCAGTCTCTTCTCAAGCCCATTAGCTCAATTGTTTTTTATAGGACTGAATTCAATTTAATGTATTCAATTTAGGCTTTATTTATCATCTTGTCATTACTTTTATCGTTCATTTCTGAATTGGTTTAACTTTGTTTTTTAAATCCTTACAGTACAGTGCTTAAGATTGGACTCATGGTTGAACAATGAGTCTGACCAAAGCAGAATAAGGTGCAATGGCTATTTCTTGTGATTTGAAAATCAGATTTCTGGGCATTCAGCATAACATTATATTGGCCTTTTTTACATGAACATCAGAATGATGGCTCAACCAGTTTCCAATCAACTTTTATTTGAAATCTTTTTCACAGATACCAGGGATGACGAATCGTATTTTCGCTCAGGTAGCAAAAGGGTGTGCTCAACTGCATTAGCACACATGTGCGTGCCCACACCCACCCCTAATACAATGCCATCCTCCTATGCATGCATGCACAACCCCCACCCCACGCGTTGTGCATGTGCACAGGCATCACTGAAGCCTCTGAACTTTCAATAGGCCCATTGGGTTGTTTTTCACCCTCCCCAAGCTTCAGGAAAGCCCCCGGAGCCTGCGGATGGTGAAAAAGTGTCCAATGGGCCAACCAGAAGTTTGTAAATGAACTTCCAGTAAGCCTGTTGGGCTGTTTTTCACTCTCCCTAGGCTTCAGGAGGCTTTCCTAAAGCCTAAGAAGGGTGAAAAATACTCCAACAGGCCTACCGGAAGTTCATTTCTGAATTTCCAGTAGGCCCGTTCAGTCAGTTTTCAAAATCCACAGGTTCTGGAAGCTTTCCTGAAATCTGTGGAGGGTGATAATGGCCTCCCTTGCCAAAAATCAGCTGGCCAGATGACATAGGGTAATGTCACATCAGATATGGCTCTGCATGCCACCTTAGGTTCTCTATCATGGACAGGTACTTATTAACCAAGACTTGTATCCCTATACCTGGCATTTGGAGAAAGGAATATTTAGTCTTCTTGAGACATCTGGCATTTTGATGAGGAAGATTGAACTAAAGTAGGAGATGAGCTGGTTTTTTCTCATTAACATTTTGCTTTCTTTATCAAGATACCTATTTTGTGGCTTTAGTGATATGGGTGTGTCATGAGAAAGTCACCATCATGGGAAAATATGCACCAATGGCAGTAACTTTCTGCTTCCTTTTAACAACCGTTATATAGTTATATAATTATAATGGATGTACTGTTTCTTTTCTTCTTATTTGAATGTATCTAAGGACAGCTCTTTTTGTTATTCTCAGCATCTTTCACTACTCTCAATGCACTTTCTCTTTTCTGACACCAGATCAATTGCTTTGGGCTACCTTTCTGTTTTCTGTCTTTGTGATCTGTCCCTCTTCTTATGTGTGTGCTTTTGTCTAGACTTTTCTTTGTAGCCATGTTGGCTTCTTTTGCTTTTCACAATTTTCTTCACCAGTAGAATCATTCCACTTAATATTTCCTTCTTTTGCATGGCCATCTCTTTTTCCTTTATCTTCTCTTACTGTGAGATACTATTTTTTCTTACAAAAGCCACTGCTTTGAAGTCCAATATGCAGTTTCAACTGTGCTTAAAATCAAGAGCTCCAGAATTACACACCTACTGCCCCAACATCTCTGGTACACTCATTCCCTCAACTAAATCTTCTCTACTGATTATTATAAAATCAATTATAACTACCAACCTTAAGTCTTTTTCCATGTTTATAGTTAATGTCCGGCTGCCTACTGTGCCCTAGATGTAGTTTGCATAGGACTAGCAAAGGAAAATTAAACTAAATTAAATTAAACACCATATTGTTCATTGTACCGTATGAAGGTTAAGCACCTTCTTTCAAGGGCCCTTCAACATCTCTTCTAATGTTTGAGTCTCTATTCATTTCAGCTATTAAAAAATATCTCCCTTCCAGTCCCTAGCCACTGCAACACCTGGGTCATCAAATGTGGTCAGCACCAATGGTGGGATTCAATTTTTTTAAACTACCATTTCTGTGGCCCTGGTTTTGGGGCTTTGTGTGGCTTGGTGAATGTGGCAGGGGAAGGATACTGTACAATCTCCATTTCCTCCCAATCAGCTGGGACTTGGTAGGCAGAGAATAGATGGGGGCAGGGTCAGTCAGAATTGATATCTACCAGTTCTCCAAATGACTCAAAATTTCCGCTAACGGTTCTCCAGAACTGGTCAAAACCTGCTGCTGAATACTACCTCTGTCATCACACACAGTCCAGCCTGCAGAATTAAGCCAAATATGACATTAACATCCTTTTTCCATGATACACGTCCTCCTTTCTGTCATTCTGACATTTATGAGTTTATTTTTCTTTTGTAAAATGAGATCTAGTTTCTGTAGTATATTTTGGTAATCTCCAGAAGGATCAATAATTCTGTATTCCTAAAACCCACCTGTTTTGCATTTAATTCAACCTGCATGTTGTTAACCTCTGGATGGCTGTTGCAATCACACTGTTGTTGTTGTTATTTGGATAGAGACTGTGTAAGGTAAGGAAAAGGTTAGCAAACAAGTTGAGTGGTTCCTGATTAGGGTTTGTGGATGCCAGCTTGTCTGGTCAGTGTGAAAGGGGAGTTATATCCAGTGTCAATAAAAGAGCATGTTTAATTCTGAGACAGAAATAGAATTTGGCCAAGTAATTAAGATAAACGTCCTCCCACTCTCCACCTTAAAATAAATATACTCTCTGCATGGAAAGCAACCCTACATAAAATAATTTACAATATAAAATTAAATTACTTACTGCCTGGCAGAGAATTAATTTATTTTTACATCCAAATCCAGGGTTCCATAGGAAAACATATTAAATTCCCTCAATAATCTAGCCAAAGAGTAAATAGCTTTACTCTTTGCCTTTCAGTTGCATGGTGTTTACCTCCCCAAATTCATAGCAATGTTCATGGCAGACTGGGTCTTCTGGGAATTGAATATCCATTTGGAGGATACCCAAGTTTTGAAGACTATTCTTAAGTTTTACAAATGCAAATGAATGAAGTATCGTGAATGATAGAACATTCATTGAGTGGGTGAATGCAGATAAAATATTAGGGAGGTCAAGCATTCTCCTGAATACACCAGCTCCACCTTGTTTCACTGATTTTGCAAGAAATACCTGAGAAGTTGGAGGGAGGACCCTTTTTTACAGTGGAGGAGGAAGATTTTAATTTACTGCCAGCAAATAATAGAGCCGAAATCCATATTTTATTTAGGCAGTGATCACATTTGGATTTTAAGAGCATATTAACCATCTCTGTCTCAAGTTGGCTAGCGCAATAGGTGTGGTCAATCACTGAGCACCATGTACAAGAAAGCAAACTAAGTACTGAACTGCAGAACCCACCATTTTGTTTCCAAGAATCCCTCTGATGTTTCTGTAAAAGACCAGAGGCATTGTTGGACGTCCAAGCTATGGCGGAGAATGATGCTTTGTTTTGCATGGTATTAGCTTCTCATTCATTTTTTTTTCTAATTAAAGGAATTTTAATTAAAGCTTTCAGGGTAGGAAGCCTTGTTAACACACAGGAATGTGTTGTGAGCACACTGTTGCCTCCATAGAGAATAGCAAGCCAGATGAATAAATGCTTTCACTTGATTTAAGTCAGGTCTCTGTTACCACATTGCTGTGGAAAGCAATGAAGTTTTCTCAAAACGGTACCAGAGCCACTGGATTGGTGTCTTGGCTTGTATCAGTGACACTTGGCTTGTATCCCAATCACAATAGGGAATTCTAATGCACTCTATAGTCTCATCCCTTGCTGGTGATCTCATGTCCAGGAGCACCTAAATTCTCAAAGATAGCTCCAAATGTCTGATAATGAGTGAATCTATTCTTAAACCTATAATCTTTGATGATGAGGATCTCTATGGATTCCCTCCTCTTATTGCATAACATGGTCCAGCACAATCTACCATTGAATTATTTACTGTAGTCTCCCAAATGTCTCAAAGCCTTCACTTTCCTCTTAGCTTTTTGAATTTGCTCAAATTGCAGAATGGGTGTGTAATTTGGTGTGTGTGCATGGATGTGTGCAATGGTTGAACCAGGTGGCCCAAAATTAAGCTGGCCTGCTCAGTATGCAATTAATGTGATTGTTTTGCAGCATTTTATCTTTACTTTATTAATATCATGGCAATATGTCACATGGCTAGTTAGAATAGCAATATCTGGAACTTATTAAAATGACTGAATATTCATTGTTAGCTAGAACACCTCACTATATTGCAAACATAAAGTATTCTGCATCAAAAGCATAAAATCTACATTTGCCTCTTTCATTCTTAATTTGATTATGAACTATTGCTTTGCTTTCCCATAAAATATGAAAGTTTTACATTTTGATGATTTCTCAAATGCTGGTTTTACTTCCTCCACAAATACTACACATCCTTTCAGCATAATTATTTAGCAGCCATTTCGGGTTAATTATTGTCATTAACAATATGAGTCCTATGAGGGAATATCAATTAAAATATACACAGCTGAACTTTCAAATGAGTAAATAATTTAGTTTTTTGAAATGACTGGAAACAGCAGGATAACAGTCAGAAGGGGAACAATTATTTTAATGCTTATTTGACAAATGAGTAATTTTTACAGCAAATTAGTTTCTTATCATAGCACCCCTACTGGTTACATTGGGAAAGCTGTTAACATGAGTTTTTAAAATAAAAGCTGTTAAGTTATGCATGTGAAGTTAAGGAAGTCGTTTATATGAGGGAAAGGTGATTACGACATGCATTGTTAGTTGAAAGAATGTTGCTACTGGGATCTAATTAGGGATATAAATCACTGAAAATTCTCCTTCTCTGTGTATACAAGCTCATGCACACAGACACATAGAGACACATATCACATACAAGAGAGAGAGAGAAAGAGAGAGTAGAGATCACCACAAGTAGTTTCTTTTAAATGGTTTTTCAGAAATAGTCATCATCAGTTTTATGGTTGAGCCTCAGGAGCAAAAGATTCTGAGCCTCGAAAACAATTCCAGGTCTAAATGTTAATAACTTGCTTACTACAAATAATAGCAAGAAAACACAATGAGCAATGTCAAAGCAAAAGATGGAAACTCTGTTCCTTTTTCGGGGAGAATGTTGAAAAAGTACACAAGATCAGTTGTTCCTGCTTAGGATCAGGCTTCATCTTGCTATCTGTGCTAAGACGGCTTTGATTTCTAAGCCAATTTTGGGAGAAAGAAACATGGTGTCGGGATGGCTCCACCCAGTATTTAAGAAAAATAAAACTCAGAGTCCATTTTAAACTTCAAAAGTGAACTTTACTCAAATCAGAAGTGAATGCATCAGAAGCAAAGCAAAGTCTGAAGAAAAAGGTGCAATAGTTACCCATATCAAAGTATCCCACTTGCCCCCCTTTGGAAAATAGCCAATCCTCATCTGTCAGGTGGACGCATCTTCACCACGATGTCATACTTATGGAATGCAGCTTCTAACAGACGTTCTTCTCACCTCTTCTCAAGGAGAACCGAAACTCATTCTGGCCTTTGCCAGAGAAACGAAGCTTATCAGGGCCCCTCCAAAAACCTCCCCTCCCAAATCCCCCATATGCCTACCACCTCCCCCCGTTACTTATTGCAGCCGAAGCATAATGGAAAGATGAAACATGGCGAGGCTGACACATGGGAAAGAATCTTTGTCCATTTCTTTTCCCTTTATCATACACTCAAAGCGGTTAACCTCAAAACTCTTATTCCTTAAAGATAGGATGCTTGAAGACAAATTCTATTCAGTGTATAATTGCACGAAACATGCGTGGTTATACAGGTAGTTCTTAACTTACAACAGTTCATTTAGTGACCATTTGAAATTGCAACAACACTGAAAAAAGTGACTTATGAACATTGTTTTCACATTTATGACCATTATAGCATCCCTATGGTTACATAATTTACATCTGGATGCTTGGCAACAGACTCACATTTAGGATGTTTGTGATATGCTGGAGCCTTTTGTGACCTTCTGACAAGGAAAAGTCAATGGGGAAACCAAGTTCACTTAACAACCCATGTTATTAATTTAAGAACGGCACTGATACGCTTAACAAAGTTGGAGAGAGAAGTCATAAAATGTGGCAAAATTCACTTAACAGATTTCTCACTTAACAACATAAATCTTAGGCTCAATTCTTAGATGTAAATTCTAGAAAGAGATGGAATTCACCAAGTCTGATAGTAGTAGATCCTTGGAACAAACTTCCAGCAGACGTGGTAGATAAATCCACAGTAACTGAATTTAAACATACCTGGGATAAACATATATCCATCCTAAGATAAAACACAGGAAATAGTATAAGGGCAGACTAGATGGACCATGAGGTATTTTTCTGCCGTCAGACTTCTATGTTTCTATGTTTCTATGTACGTCTCTAGTTTTTACCATGGAATCATTCCATGCCTATAAACGGGCCAAGGAGAAATTAGGAATTAAAAGTCAGGCATACCCAGAGGCAAATGTAGAGAGGTGTCCAACAGTGGCTTTACACTATGCAAAAAAGTGTGTGCCTGAACTTTTTTGAGCTCTGCAATCCACAGCAGATTCCCACCATCCGCACATAAGCCTGAAAATCTGCTCCTCCTTCAGCCCTACTGGGCCGTGGCTAATAAGGAGGCTTGGCAAACATTGAATGCCTCACCTTGCAGGAATGAGAACAGGACAAAGTTCTCATGGGATAGAAGCTGCAGGGTAGCTAAATCTCAATCCCCATTTAAATCTCAGGCACCAGATCTCTGCACATATTGACTTGGCATGCATCAACCTTCAAATTATGGGCATGGGAATAAGGATATATGCAACAAAGTTGAACTGCTCCTTCTCCAGTGTTGCAGTTTGTTGCAGGGAAAGGGGGGACTTAAATGCATTCCTTTTACTTAAGTCTTGAAGAGAAGTTCAGAATTCTTCAATTCACAGATCTTCTTACAATTGCCTGCAATGTGTAAGAATGCTAAAATATGCCCACTAAAATGTAAGGAACATGCTCATGAAAAGATACACCTTTAAAATATATATATATGCAGCTTTATTTGTTCAGCAAATTTGCAAGCTGATGTGGAAATTATCCAAAACAAACTTGCAACTGGGAAAATGAGGATGGGAGTGAAACCAAACTTGAAAGGATTCACTTATCCCTCCTGCTGAGGGCGCTCGTGAACTGTGTTCAAATTCCTGCATGCTCAGAAGCACCCTTGGAAGACTGAATCCAAAACAATGCACAAAGCTTTTGCATACATACCATCTGCTAAAAAGGCAGCTTCATGTCCAGACTGTGCGTTGAATCATAAGTGAAGAAAGTGACTGTGGGTACGATGAAGCATTTGTGGTTGTGGGTTCACATGATCTACAGTCTGAGGGGCTGAAATATAGAAGCTGAGTTACCCCCAGTACACACAGCTTGCTATGGGTACAAGAGGGGAATTACACCCGCATGCTATTCAGGCCATACATAGCTTGGAGGATTGTACTAAATTTTATTTTCAAGCTCTGATGAAGATCTATCTTCCTGTGACACCTGATGATGTTAAGTATTTACTGAATCCATTGGGGGACTGTGCATGTCAATTTCAATGCAATAAAAATAGCTGGTTGGAGAATTCTGGGAGTTGAAGTCCACAAGTCTTAAGGTTTCCATGTTTGAGGACCCATGTTCTACACCATAGCAAAGGAAGATCCAGGACAGAACTTTCTCATAAACCAAGAAATATATCGATCTTGCATGAACTAATCTCACAATCAGAATGCCTGTGCTTTGGGACATATGTACATAGGTAAAAATAAAAATAAACCATTTTATTCCTTCTACATATTTTCCCAGGAGTCAGTAGACACAAGTCTCATCCCCCCCCCAGCAAACTCTGGTTATCTTCTGTTGATGCTGGTTGATTTTGTGTACTCCAATTGCAAAGCTTTCATTGACAGCCTTGGGATTTAGCCATGTAAGTCAGGCATTTATTTTTACAAGCCCTTTTCTTACTCTTGAGAATACAGTGATTAACAAATCATTATCAAAATAAAACAAGTTTTACAGGTATCTAAGTATGATTCTTTTATTGCCAGCATGGAATGGCGTGGTTATTCAAACGGCCTACTCACTGCCCCGAGGAAAGGCTTTAGAAATGGAGACCAACCTATCAAAAAATCTTTGTAGTCTTGCCTTCAACAGTTTAGCATTATGGCTCTCTGGCTTTGTACCCAGAGAAGAACATTACTATATTTCAATATCATTCACAGTTGTCAATTAGAAAGAAAATCCTAAGGTGTGCCCCAAGTTCCTCAGAAACCAAGGAAAGAACTGTTGGCATTATCTGCTGCTATAGGGGAGCCAGAGGTATATACTGGATAACATTGTGAAAGAAAAGTTAAGAGCCAGAAGTTCTCAGGGCAAAGTCATCATTAACCAACTGATACTCAGCAACAAGTCCTGGGACATAGAATCTTTCCAAACGTTGGAAAACCAGATAGAAGAAGCCAAAGCATAAGGTACCACAAGGTTCTGTCTTAGGTCCTCTACTCTTCAATATCTTCATAAACTACTTAGATGAGGGAATAGAAGAGGAACTTTCCAAATTTGCAGATGATGCTAAGCTGGCAGGAATAGTTAACAGCTTGACAGACTTGAACACTGGGCCCTATGAAATTCTAATGTAGAAAAAAGTAAAGTCCAACACTTAGGTAAGAAAAACTGAAAGTACACACATAACCTGGTGGAACCAAGCTTAATAGCAGTGACTGTGAGAGAGATCTTGGAGTCTTAGTGGTCAACCAGCTAAATATGAGCCAAAAGTGTGCAGCAGCAGCCAAAAAAGCCAATGCAATCCTAAATTACATTAACAGAGGGATAGAATTAAGAGTCTATGGAGAGGGGAGGCATACAAATCCAATAAATTATTATTATTATTATCAAGTGAGGTACTAAGCCTTAGTTAGACCATACCCAGAATATTGCAGTTTTAATCACCACAATATTAAAAACATCTCGAGACTCTAGAAAATGTGCAGAGGAAAGCCACCGGTTGATTAGGGGACTGGAGAATAAAACATCTGAAGAATGGTTATAGGAACTGGCATGGCTAATGTAAAGAAGATAAGGACCAGGGGAGACATGATAGCAATGTTCCAATATTTGAGGGGCTGCCACCCGAAGAACAGACAAGGAATAATGGATGGAAAGAGAGATTTAACTTAGAAATAAGGAGAACGTTTCTGACAATGAGAACAGTCAACCAATGGAACAGCTTGCCTTCAGAAGTTGTGGGAGCTTCATCACTTGAAACTTTCAAGAAGAGATTGGATTGCCATTTGTTAGAAATGGTGTAAGATCTCCTGCTTGAGTGGGGGGGGGGGGGGGTTGTTGTTGGTCTAGACCAGTGTTTCCCTACCTTGGCAACTTGAAGATATCTAGACTTCAACTCCCACAATTCCCCAGCCAGCAAATACTGGTTGGGGAAATCTGGGAGTTGAAGTCCCAATATCTTCAAGTTGTCAGGTTTGGGAAAAACTGGTCTAGATGACCTACAAGGTCTCTTCCAACAAGATCTGTAAATTGCTATGGGCACAAGAGAGGAATTATACCTTCTTACTGAGAAAAAGCAATCAACGTTTCAGTGAGGCTTCTTTCTTGTTTCAATAAAACTTTGCAATCAGTTGTCCCATATCATGTTAAGTCACGTACATTATACTTGGAAGTCTGAGATTTACTGTCAAGGTTTGGGCTGTAGAGCCTGTTTGCCTTCACAATATTCCCAGGCTAGATTTTACCTGCAGATCAACGATTAGCATGATGACTATGGACTCTCTGGTGATACAGGTGCTCCAATATCTGAACCAAATAACTATTCAGAGGGCCCGGAACACAAACTCGGGCTCAGTAAATGAGTCAGAATAAAAATCATTAGATTCTCTCTTTCTTTTGCCCATGTTCATCTGGCAGCTGCCGCAACAGCCATTTTAATGCTATGTGCTTGCTTCCCTGCCAACAAATATTATGAAATCCAAAGAAATTTATTGCCTTCACTCAGGATAAACTGTACCTATTCCTGGAATCAAAAGACTTCCCCATTTAATCAATCTGTATAGTATATGTGTTAAACGGAGGGAACTGCAAAGTGTGCTACATCTCCTTGCTTCAGACCTGGTTTCAACAGCTGTACATTTTTGTGTGGCCTTCCTGAAAGCTACTGTGATTTTGAGGATTTTGCCAAGCAAATGACAATGAAATGTGATTCACAACCTACAAACAGTAGGCATGCCTCAAAGTTTCATCTGCTATTTCAGAATAGGGGCTGGTATAAAAGGGACTTAAATAACTATTTAAAGGGGTACTGTCAGATGAAATATGAAATGAGTTAACTTATCAAGACAGCCCAGAGAAAATAACTACATTAATCCTGGTTGTTTTGGATAGTTGTAGGAGGAATCATACAATCACTTTAATTCCTTTCTTTCTTTTCCTCTCTCCAGATACCAGAGAAGTTAAACCCCTGTGGCTAAGAGCAAGAAGAACTCTGTTGAATGCTCAGGAAAAGGGTGTTCCCCTCCAAAACAGTCCTCCAGAGGCTGGAAATGTTCCACTTGGTGACTTCAAGTTGAATGAGAAGTTCCATTTTTTCCTCTCCCCAGGCTTCCGAGCCTTTCTAGGAGCCTGGGGTGGGGTGGGGACAAAAATGGTCTTGAAATGGCTTCAGAAAACTCTGAACCCTGGACAGAGGAAAAAAAAAACACTTCTGGTTCAACCAGAACTTGGCAAATGGGACATTTCAGATCTCTGGAGGACTTCCAGGGGTGTGGGGAATGCTGTTTTTTGCCCTCCGCAAGCTCCTAGAAAGGCTCTGGAGCTTGGAGAGAGCAAAAAGAAAAAAAGGGGGCCTTCCAGTTTAACTGGATGTTGATAAATGGGCCAATTTCTGTCTGTGGAGGGCCTCCGTGGGTGGGGGTTGGGGATTGGGGATGGCCATTTTTACCCTTACTCTAGAAAGGCTTGGAAGTCTGGGGAGAGCAAAAAACAGCCATGCCATTGCATGCCGAGAGCTGGGAGGGGGGGGGGGATCACACAGCATTACCGCATTATCATGTTATGTGTGGCTGAAGTCTGAGTGTGTACAGATGATTTTTAAAAATATATTAGGGATTTTAGGTTAGATTTTTAGCTAATTAGTAGGATTTGTCACTGCATTTATTGTTTTTTATTATATGTTGTAAGCCGCCCCGAGTCTTCGGAGAACGATGGCATAGAAATCAAATAAATAAATAAATAAATAAATAAATAAATAAATAAATAAATAAATACATACATACATACATACATACATACATACTGTACATACATACATATGTATGTAAATTAATTAATTACTGACATACGACTTGGGTTATGGTATGCCCGGTTGGGAGAGTTGGAATGTTCCCAGTCCTTTTAATTAAACAGCAGACACATGCCCCACAAAATCAAATACTCCAGTTATGCTTTGAAGTACTTTGTATTTACAGGACCGCCTCCTCCCTCATACCTCGCTGCGGCCAGTAAGGGCCCACAGAGTTGACCTTCTCCAAGTCCCGTCCACCAAACAATGTCGGCTGGTGGGACCTTGGGGAAGAGCCTTCTCTGTGGTGGCTCCAACCCTTTGGAACCAACTGCCTCCAGAGATCCACATTATCTCTACCTACTGGTCTTCTGGAAAGCCATTAAGACCTGGCTTTTCCAGCAGGCCTGGAATTAGGCTGATTGTAAGTATGTATGTATTTTATATTATTGTTATTATTGATTTTATTATTAGATTTTAACTGTTTTTATTGTTGTATTTAATCCAATTGTTAGGTCCTCAGAGTCCTTTTGGAGTGAGCAGCATATAAATATAAATATAAATAAATGAATGAATGAATGAATGAATGAATATATAATATAATCAGATGTGCCAGTAAATAAGTAATGATTCACATTAGTTCCTAAACTAAGAACAGATTGAAAAAGGCTCAACTTCTTCACCTTTGTTTTCTGTGAGCCTATTGCTCTATGTTTGCAGGTGGCAAGCATAGACAAGGAAAATCCCTTTGCATTAAAATAATTTATACGATACATTTTGTATATGCATGCTTTCCACAATCACTGTAAGAGTGTATATGGTGGGTCCCTAGACAGGTAGCATAAACATAGACAGTTTCAGTCCGTAGAAAAATAATATATAGTGCTACCAAATTGGGTACCATTTTATAGTTTTGATGGTAAAAGCTGGGAGTATGTTTTGGGAAAGATAAATTTTACCTCTCGGGTCAATTTAAACTCTGTGTCTCAGCCCTTCTCCAAGTGACCTCATCATGTTTCACCATGCAGGAAATATAGGTTCTACCATCTTCGGCCCACCACACCCTTGTGTAAACTATATGTTTTAGTTTTCCAAATTCTCATGTACACACATCACACTGGAAACACCCAGTTTAGTCCTTTATTATCTAAAAGAGGTAATAAATTAAATCTTATACTAGAATAAGACAAGGCTGTGGAAACAAAACACAAAGCTTCCTTTTATTGAAGTTTGGGGTTGTTATTTTTATGATTTACATTGGGAGAAGATATCATCAAATGTTTAACATGTATGGCAACTATTTCCGACCGGAGATTCTGCAGATATGTCGGGACTGAGACTCTCAGAGTTCCCAACAAGGGTTCGGCCAGGTTGTCTAGAAAGTGGCATTTGCACTCCCAACATTTGAAAGGCACCAATTTGGGAGAGATTCTCATGTACAATGATTTTTAAAAATGGAAGAGGAAATTGAAAATATTGTGAAGAACAACAAGCAATGGAACTTACTTCATTTGAATTCCAGGGCTTGTTATCTGCTTGAAGAAGCCTCAGTAAGCAGACTAAGGTTTTCTTAGAGTTCCATATGGCAATCCTAGTACGGCCATACTAGTGATGAAATATCCCACTACGTTGTTCTGCCGGGCTCTCTGATAGGAGCCTCCTGAAAATTCAAGGGTACAAATTTCAGACACACAGACATTTGAAAATTCAAAACAATGTTCTTTATCACAAAAGTCAAAATAAACTAAGCACTCTTTTTGTATTGCAAAGAGCACTCTTCCCAAAACAACTGGATAGTCTGTACAATTTCCCTTAAGCAGTCATTAAGTACTTAGCCAGCAGCTGTGAAGAAACTTCACACCCCTTCTTCTTCCAACGAAGTGAGACACAAACACACATTGCTCTGCTTTGGTTTCAAAGGCGTGAAAAAGCAACAAAGTCCAGCACACAAGATTCCTGATGAACTACGAACAGATATTCTTCCACAATGGCCAAATCCACATGCTGCTATTTATAGCAGCAGCCCTAATTACTGGAGCCCCACCCAAACACAGGTGGCCTCCCTTATTTCATGTACTGTAATATGTTCTTACTTGGTCTCTTCTACGCATAATTCTGCGCTTGCATGGGTCCAAAATGTCATCATCTGAAGCAATAGAAGATAAGGAAGATTGACTGCCTTGGCTGTGTGCCAAGCCCTCCTCTGCCGAGTCACTCCCGCCTTCTTCTTTGTCCGAGGAAACTAAACTCTGAACTGATTCTGTCGGCAATAACACAGGCCTGCGACATGTTGAAGTTTCCCCTGCTTCCACCTCCCCATTCCCTGGAGCAGGAGCTGGGCCAGAGCCAACCACAACACACGTCTTTATTGAATTCCTTTTTTTCCCAGCACTTCTGAACAGTGGAAATCTGGTGGTCTACAAGAAATGATCAAGAGAACCATCCTAAAGAGGAGAGTCTATTGATTTTATGGAGACCAAATTGTTAACAAATATTTACATATTTATCCATAAATGTTATCTGAATTGAGATTTCATAACTGCATAACCTACTTTTTACATTTGAGGAAAATATGGTCAAGTCAATAATGCACGAGTGTTTAGGCACTTAAGAGATATCTCCACATTTTACCAAGAAAATTATTCCTTGATAAATATGGGATAATCAACTAAATATTTGATTTCTGCCCAAATCATTCACCTGCAAGCAATTTTCCTGCACTTTTCTAACCTTTAGAATATAGTTCTTTGCATTATTAAAACAACAACAACATTTTTGGAAATAAGTGGAATTTGGAATACCTCATTTGAGAGGTGTTTGAGAAAGATTCCAACTGTTTTCTTATTTTGGAGGACCCATGTCCACTAGAAAATTATTGTATGTTAAAAAAAAAACCCAAAGATTTTGTGCTCTTTCCTAATTTGCCTTTAAGTGTGATTACTCTATACATAATTTCCTTGAATTTGTAGTTCTATCTCAAGTTTTGTTAACCACTGAAATCCCATATGTTTAAGATTTTCTCGTTTTTCAGTTTCAGACTTTGGAAGATTCATCTGGTGCTTTGCCTCTCCCAGAAAATTGGATGGAATTTGGAGAGAATGCTGTACTTTTCATACATTCACCACAGGCATGATGGATGAGTCTGACTCCGGATCCAGGCAAGTGTGTATTTGCCTAGCTTAGATGTATCCAATGGTTTCTGAGGTGATGATAACTGGGAAGTAAAGAGCTAACCTGAAAAGTGGGCAAGATCAAGATAAATGCTGTAATAGTACATCTGATCTCATTTTCATTTAGTTTAAATTAAAAATGCAGCTCATGTGTTTTCGCCCCACTTCTGCCAAAGAACTTTATGACCTACGTAGCATAGGACTAGATTACCTGCGGGACCACCTTCTGCCGCATGAATCCCAGCGTCCGGTCAGGTCCCACAGAGTTGGCCTTCTCCAGGTCCCGTCAACTAAACAATGTCGTTTGGTGCCCCTTAGGGGAAGAACCTTCTCTGTGGAATCAACTTATATGCAGCCCCTCTCTGTGGACTCAGGGCAGCTCACAACAATTCCAACAAAAAAGATACAATATAAAACATTCCCCAGAGATTTGCACTGCCCCCACCCTCCTTGCCTTCCGTAAGAACTTGAAAATGCACCTATGTTGGCAGGCCTGAGGTCACTAGGCCCCAGCCTCTGCCTAGTAAATGTATTGAATGTGACAGAATGGATGTGATTGTTCGTTTTTAAATCTAGCTTTTTAAGACATATTTTAAAAAGTAATTATTTTATTAATTGGCTTAGGAATGTTTTATATTGTATCTTTTTTGTCGGAATTGTTGTGAGCTGCCCTGAGTCCACAGAGAGAGGCTGCATATTAGTACAATTAATAAATAAATAATAAATAAACTGACAATTTGGGGGCCACATTGGGAGTTGCTCTAAAGGATGCAGGCCATCCTAGCGGAGGTGGGGTGGGGGGAATCAACATGCACAGGTTTTGATCTTCTGCCTCTGTTCATGTGGACTGGACTAGGGAAAGTGAAGCTGCAGCAGCAGCAGGAGATAGTAACACAACTAGGTGGGGATGTGGATGGGAATAAGAAGTTGAGGAATGAGGGTAACTATAACTATAATGTATCCCTATACATTAGGACAACCTTTTCAGATCTTGTTTGTTTTAACTTCTTATCATTCCTACATACTGTTTACACATAGATGCATTTTCATTATTTAATTATTCTGATGATGCTCAGTTAAACATCTCAATTCCTGGTTGTGCAGGTGAAATTTAACGGTGAGTTTTTTTACGTGTATGTTGGCCAGCAGGGAGGTGACATGGAGCTGGGTCCAGGAGATTGTCAATGCTTCTCTGAGGGGGGGGTATCCTTCCTGGCTCTCTGCAAGGAAGCACTCGAGTGCCCCCTCCTCAAGAAGCCTTCCCCGGATCCAGCTGTACTTAATAACTACCAACCAGTCTCCAGTTGTTGAGAAGGTGGTGTCACTCCAGCTCCAGCAGTCCTCAGGATTCAGGCCTGGCTACAGCACAGAAACTGCTTTGGTCATACTGTTGGATGATCTCTGGTGGGCTCGGGATGGGGGCCTCTATCCTGGTCTTTCTTGAGCTCTCAGTGGCTTTCGATACCATCAACCATGGTATACTTCTGTGTCGGCTGGAGGGGTTGGGAGTGGGAGGCACTGTTTTAGAGTGGTTCTCCTCCTACCTCTCTGGCCGGTCACAGTCGGTGTTAGTGGGGGGGTCAGAGGTTGACCTCAAGCTTTCTCCCTTGTGGGGTTCCTCAGGGGTTGGTCCTCTCCCCCCCCCTGCTATTCAATATCTGCATGAAACCACTGGGTGAGATCATCCAAGGGCATGGGGTGAGGTATCATCAGTACACTGATGATATCAAGTTGTAGATCTCCACCCCATGTCCAGTTGGTGAAGCAGTGGAACTGATGTGCCAGTGCCTGGAGGCTGTTAGGGTCAACAGGCCCAAACTCAACTCTGACAAGACGGAGTGGCTGTGGGTTTTGCCTCCCAAGGACAATTCCATCTGTCCGTCCATTACCCTTGGGGGGGGGGAATTATTGACCCCCTCGGAGGGAGTCTGCAACTTGGGCATCCTCCTCGATCCACAGCTAACTTTAGAACACCATCTTTCGGCTGTGGCGAGGAGGGCGTTTGCCCAGGTTTGCCTGGCGCAACAGTTGCGGCCCTATTTGGACAGGGAGTCTCTGCTCACAGTCACTCATGCCCTCATCACCTCGAGGTTCGACTACTGCAATGCTCTCTACATGGGCCTACCTCTGAAGAGTGTTCGGAAACTTCAGATCATGCAGAACGCAGCTGCGAGACCAATCATGGGCCTTCCCAGATACGCCCATGTTTCATCAACATTCCGCGGCCTGCAATAGTTGCTGATTAGTTTCCGGACACAATTCAAAGTGTTGGTCATGACCTATAAAGCCCTACATGGCATTGGACCAGAATACCTACAAGACTGCTTTCTGCCGCATGAATCCAAGCAGCTGATTAGGTCCCACAGAGTTGGCCTTCTCCGGGTCCTGTCAACTAAACAATGTCATCTGGCAGGATCCAGGGGAAGAGCCTTCTCTGTGGCAGACCTGTCCCTCTGGAATCAACTCCCTCCAGAGATTCGAACTGCCCCCACCCTCCTCACCTTCCACAAGACTCTGAAGACCTATCTATGTCGCCAGACATGGGGTAATTGACGTATCCCCTTTTTGGCTAGTAAGATTTATGTGTGGTTATGATTGGGTAGCATTGATTGTTTTGAAATGATAGTGGGTTTTTAGCTATAGTTTTAATTATTGGATTTGTGCTGCATTGTTTATTGTTGTTGTGAGCTGCCCCGAGTCTTCTGAGAGGGGCGGCATACAAATCTAATAAATTATTATTTATTATAATTATTATGTGCTAGCCAGGGATCACCAAGGTGGGTGGCTGCCCCTGTGAAAGGACTTGTTTTGGGAGGTGTTATCTTTTACCCATGAGATGCCTGAATGCTGGTAGGCAATTGAGGGAGACTCTTTTCTTGTCCCTATTTGTTTGCTCATGGGAATTTAGCTGCATTCCTCAGCAGTACACAGGCCCAGCATCTTACTCTTACCATGTGAACCACTGGGGGAGGGGAGGGTTAATTTTTTTTCCCTTCTGTGCATGAGCAAAGCTGAATTTCAAGCACAGTGCTTGTGTCACCATTTTGGTTTTGGCTTATTTTTTTTAATTGGGGTTTTTTCCACTGTGTGTGTGCAGGCCATGTGGTGAGGGAGGAAGCGAACCAACAGCGAAGTAAGTTTGAACCCACCCCTCATTTACCATCCATTCCTAGACAAGGGGCCTTGGTCATTTCCTTTTTAAAATTGTTTTATAAATTTTGAATTGAATTTTTATAGTAATAATAAAACATTTACTCAACATATAACAATGTGCTCAATGCTCAAAGAGCCTACCACCAAACAACATGCATACCCCTCCACCAAGATGGGGCCATATTTTGTATACACCATTTTAACTTAAGAGCAATACAGTGATACCTTGTCTTACAAACTTTTTGAGATACAAACCCGGGGTTTAAGATTTTTTTGCCTCTTCTTACAAACTATTTTCACCTTACAAGCCCACCACCGCCGTTGGGATGCCCCGCCTCTGGACTTCTGTTGCCAGAGAAGCACCCGTTTTTGTGCTGCTGGGATTTCCCTAAGGCTCCCCTCCATGGGAAACCCCACCTCCGGACTTCCGTGTTTTTGTGATGCTGCAGGGGAATCCCAGCAGGGGAATCCAGCATCTCAAAAATGGGCGCTTCGCTGGCAACGGAAGTCTGGAGGTGGGGTTTCCCAGCAAGGTGAGCCTCAGTGAAATCGCAACATCGCAAAAACACAGAGGTCCGGAGATGCTGCGATTTCACTGATGCTTCCTTCGCTGGGAAACCCCACCTCCAGACTTCCGTTGCCAGCGAAGCACCCGTTTTTGCGATGCTGGATTTCCCTGCTTCGGCTGGCAAAAGGGGTGAATTTTGGGCTTGCATGCATTAATTGCTTTTCCATTGATTCCTATGGGAAACATTGTTTCGTCTTACAAACTTTTTCCCCTTAAGAACCTCATCCTGGAACCAATTAAGTTTGTAAGACAAGGTATCACTCTATATCTATTTACATATTATAATGTAATTCTAATTTATTATTTATGCCTTGGTCTTGAATTCTACTAACCATGTATCCTTTTACCTTTTCCCATCAGTTCACGCAGATTAGTTTCATTGGCCGAATTCATCCTCTTATTCATAATCACAAACTGAATATGATCCACCATGTACAGATACCAATTTTGCATTGTCCATTTTGTCGCATCCTTCCAGCCTAGGACTATTACAGGCCTTGGTCATTTCCCAGTTGGACTAACACAGTGTGGTCCATATGGTGCTCCCCTTGAAAACCATACAAAATTACTACTGGTCCAGAATCAGCGGCACGTGGAATGCTAGACACCTTTTTATTTGCTTCTTTTGAATAGTGCCCTAATGGAAAGTATGAGTCACTATTGCAAAAAGATTCCCAGTCATCTTGTCTTCCCCATCCCTACTCTGGACCAGCTGCAAGAATAGTGGCAGTGCAAGTGTGTTGTAAGCTCTGCATGCAATAGGGCCTTTTTTCATAGATATCACAGGCTTCTCAGTCACCATTTCTCACTTTAAGAAAGTCTGTGAAACCATTTTTTCTTAGAGTAATCAGGTGCACAAAGCTACTTTAGATAATGTGTCATGGTAGGCAGAAGACTTAGTCTTGGTCCAACCGTCCCTTGGCCTGGGGGAGATTATGCTGGAAGAAATAGGGATCCCTCTTGCTTCTATAGAAATATTTTGACTGAAACCTTTCCCTTTCCCCACCTGACATTATACTGTTACTAAAGCCAGGCATAGTTCCCTCTAAGCTGAGCAGTGAGCAATCGCTCACTTAAAAATCATCATCAACTCAGAGTTTTCCAAACTTGCCCAGAAGCCGAGAGGGAAAGAGTGAGAGGGAAGGGGAGAGAGAGGAAGAGAGAGAAACAGATAGAAAAAAAGAGAGGAAGGAAAAGAGAAAGAAAAAGAATGGGAGTAAGGAAGAGAGAAAGAAAATCAAAATCTAGTTTGAAACTAGCTCAACTATTTAAGTGGCATTTTGATATTGATAGAGTTGCCCTATTATGAGCTCACTGTTATAGACACACAGTACAGTATTTTATTTTGAAATTCTCTGAGGCAAAACAGGGTGGGTTTTTTGTTTGTTTGTTTGTTTATTTATTATTTCTGTGCCGCCCAGTCCTGAAGGGACTGCCGCTCAGACACTATACTTTTCCGCCCCCCCCAAAAAAAAAATTAGAGGGAACACTGAAGCCAGGACTAATGTAGTTTTATTCTTCACCCACAGCAGTCAAACTAATCTTGTTTTTAAGATACTTCCACTTTGCAGATAATTAGTTCTACTAGTTAATGTTTCAGGCTTATTATGGATCTAGCCACATGTAGGCCAACATTTGGCAGCATTAGCCTAATTAATTGTGCAATGCATTATTGGAAAATGGCTTATTGTTCAATGTATTGATTTGGTGCAGAAAGATGAATCATGAGCCACACATGCTTTTGCTTTTACTTCAGGAATTGTCATTTATCATACCATCCAAATAACAACAGGGTTATTTTTAACCTTAGTTTAGGAGCTGACTGATTTCCGTTAAAATTTGATTCATAAGCCAAACTAAATCATAATAGTTTCAGTTTAGTATGTGTGGTACCAATCCACCCACTGTGGTTCACAAACCAGAATTTATATGATACATAAACTAGCCCACTCTAAATTATTCCACCAACTATTAAACAACTCAACTTTAATGGGGTATTTGAATCCAGCTTAAAAATAACCACACTACTTTGTAGTTAATAAAAAATGGAATTGAAAGTTTGAGATCTCCTACAATAGCTGAAATAGAGAGGGAGAAGCAGAAATAAATATTTCACTGCAGTTCCTTCTCATTCTATTAAATGATGGTTTATCATGATGGATAACTGAGCCTCTTCATTATAAAACAATGGAAAAGAGTTACAAGTTCTGGGCTATTCTAATGCAAAATGGAAAATATTTGGAAAGTCAGCACTACAACTAATTTGGGTTCTCCTGGAGATCCATGGGAAGTTGATGTTGTTATGTTGTCACTGAAGAAAAAGGACCATCCTGGGGGGATTTTGAAGAGATTTAGAGTGGGAATGAATGGGACCAGGGGATGAATGGGACATGTAGGCCAACATGTTGGCAAATATTCCCACCTAAAACTCTCTCCAACCCTTTCCAAATGGCCCTATAATATATCATCAAATTCAGTCTTTGATGTGTGTTATGGCGCATCTTTAAAGAAGAAATGGCATACCCTGGGACCATATGTAGCCTGTGGGGCCATGAGATTTTTTTTCTTCCTCATTTTCTATAGTTTCTTCTCTTTCCTAAAGACAACAGGAAGGAGGTTTAATACAGTTAAATGCATGTAAAGCATCTTTAATTCAACTACCAATTTTGTCTAAATCCTTAACTTTAGCGAATTGACATAAATTTATCAAAGACAGGGGATTTATACACATTCAAGACAGCAGGAAGTCTGCTCCAAGTAATCAAAGATAATTAATTTTCACTCTTAATGTGAACATTGAGAAGCGAAATTATTTCTCTCTTACCATCTCTATATGAACAAAATCTGTCCTGTGTAATCTTTACAAAAGCACTATACGTTTTTATAGTGTCAGCTGATCTGTATACATCTTCTTAGGCAGTTTATTAGTGACATCCCAAAGAAAAGTGGAAATAGCCTGCTCTGATTTGGTATGATTGGCTAATTTCAAACGCAGACATTTCAGGATCCAAACAGCTCAGGATAGGCTAGTGATTTCTTTTTCTTCCCTTTTTTTCCTTTTGGTATCGTTGCCCATCTTGCAGCTTATTGATCTTTTTTAAAAATGATAATTTAGTTGAAAATTTTGATTTTCAGATTGATCTGGTCTCAACTGCATATTTAAAATTCTCTGAATCAGTGTTTATATTTTAATACAAAGTTGTCTAGCCTACCAAGCATGATAAAATGTCTCTTTTTGTTTGCATTTCTAACATAAATTTGAAGCGCCTTTATACACTCTGAACATTTTTTTTTCTGCTGACATGTACTCTGGTACGTCATTTTATAAATAGATCTTTAAATTATAAGATAATCAAAATTTAAATCCTTTCAACCATATATTTTCTCATTGTTCCATCTGTATATCAAAATGTTCATCCTGCATACATTCCTTTACTTGTTCTTATGTTTAAATTTCAACATGGGTTTATATATGTTAGCAATTTATTTATTTATTTTATTTATTAATTGGATTTGTATCCTTTCTGAGGACTTGCATGTTCATCATTTGTATATAATTATATTCCAAACTTAAAATCTTAAAAATCATAGACTCTTTTGGCTACTTTAAATCTTTGCAATAATTGTAGATAAGAAAGCCATTGGCAATAAGGGTTTTTAACTGTTTTAATATTGGATTGTTATATGCTGTTTTACTACTGTTGTTAGCCGCCCCGAGTCTATGAAGAGGGGTGGCATACAAATCCAATAAAATCAATCAAATTAAATCAATACATTCCTCTGCTGCCAGTTCTTCTTTTGATTTTATTTTGCATTCCTCTTGACACTCTCCTATCTTATGATAGTTTAGCCGTTTGTGTTTGTGGATTATTTCTCAGGTATAAAATTCTTCTTTTGGTAAGAATAACAAAACAGTTTTTGCCTACAACCTGGGTTTATGTCTGTCCCATATTGTCAGGATGGCTTGTATAATGTCATTTTTAAAAGCCATATTGACCTTAACTTCTGCAAACCATAATATCCATGTCAGATCTCAGATCTTATCCTTCTAAGTCCAAGAGCCTTCTATTTCTCAGTAACATCCACTCTTTCATCCAAACCAAATAGCAAGGTGCAAAATACAGTTTCAAAACAAGTTAAACCCAATCCTCCTCTTTTCTTTGCATTTCATAACATCTTACATTTAACTCATGGGTTTTTCCCCATGCCACACAAATGTGTGTATGTGTGAGTATTTGTGTATTATGTATATATCTACATGTCACGTGTGCATATATACATTCAATATATGTTCATACATACATATGTGTATACATATATTAATATACACATGTCTCTGTATAAACATATATACATAACAGTCTCTCTCTCTCTCTTTCTCTCTCTCTTCTCCCTCTGCCAGGGTTTGAATGCATCAGTTGTCAAAACAAATATTGCCTGAAAGAAAAACATCATTCCAGGCAAAACATTCCTGTGCTGGATCTGTGACAGGATCAAAGATGATAAACCATTTAACAGGGATTTTACTTTTCTAGAATTATTTAAAGTATCATAATTACTCTTCAGCTTTGCAGTCTTTATTCCGTAGACTGGAATTCTGTGGGAGCTATCACAATAATCACTGAATATAATATTATAGGCTGAATATAAAAATATCTTTTTAATGACTAGAAAATTAAGGAACTGTCTTGACCTGAATATAGACCAAACTGAAGATTTACTTTCGTTCATTTATTTTTTAATTAAGTGAAAGAAAGGAAAGAAAAGACTAAATTGTCACCACATTGTTCTGTTCACTGAATTCTCCAGAGCTTAAAATGATGGCTGATTAGATAAAATTTGTAGCATTGTGCAGCAGTACAAGTGTTTACACTTGCATCTTACACAGTGTCTCTCTCGTTCACTCTTTTCTTTTCTGTATAAGCATGAGGGATTATCATAGACTTCTGTGTTTTATTTAATCCTAGGGCAAACTGCACAACATGTTAAATATATATCAAGCAGTTATCCCTTTTGTGATTTTGTTCCTTTAAAGAAAGAGAAAGCCATGTCAAGATGGTTCGAAGGATGGACCTCCAAACCCTTTCCTGCCTCTCCCAATTGGGGAAATAGCATTAAAAGTGTAGTGGAAGCCCTACATTAAAACAACGAATGAAATAAAATGCTGATCTCCCAAAACTACTATTTGTCCAGGAAATAACAGTCCCATAATCTCTATATTGAATCTCTAGACTCTTTGTTTATATAGGGATTTATCATTATATTTTACAGATAATTTTTAAGGAAAGGAAAAGGTGGATCATATTTTATTGCATTTTTAATTTTATAAGAGCTTTCATTAGGAACTTATCTGGCCTGTGTTAAAATCCAAACCAGGGAGAGATATCAAGTACGTGAAAAATTTATTTGCTGATGAAAATCCTAAGATTACACTGGCAAAAAGAAGCATATTTTTAATTATGACTATAAAAGTACGGATTTTAATAATAAAGCAATAGGGTGAGGTTTTAAGTGTATTATGCAATAGTTATTAACTATTTCACTTGTTAAACTGTTTTGTTTAATGTCAAGTTCAGATTATATTTACAACTTGCTTTGGGGCCTTTTTGGCCATTAATGAAACTGAATTGAAGGTAAGGGGAGGAGAGGGGAGGGAGGGAGGGAGGGGAGAGGAGAGGAGTGGAAGGGAAAGACCTGTAGTAAGAAGGACAATAGCAAAGAAAAGAAAAAGAAAAAGAAAAGAATTTTCTAGCATCTACAACCAGATTAGAATTTCTAATATTTCATTGAGCACATTTAAATAATTAAATGTACCTTACCATGTTAAAAGCTGCAAATCATTGTTAAAATTGAAGTAATATATGATTAGCAATAGCAATAGCTAATACAGTTTAAATTACAACATGATATTAAAGTTATAATAATTTCTAAATTAGCAGTTAAACACTCTTGGTAAAGAGAAACGCACATTTTTGATGTAGTACAAGTCCATAGATAGAGTGATAATCCAAAAATGGTTTCCAGATAAATTCATTTCTGTATCAGATTTACTTTTATCTTGGACATTTAACATGCTCCCAGATCTTCATTAACTACCGCTGTATAAGGAGCTATGAATAACTTTCCAAAGTATGTACTGTATTCTTGTAGTAGTTTTAACATGTCGAGCTAATTCAGAATTATTTGTGAGAAAGCAAGGCTCAGTAATGTTTAATTTAAACATAGCTGATTTGAAATGAAATTCAGCTTTTAAAATTTGTTTCATTTTAATTCAATTTAATTTGTTTCATGTAGATTTAATTTGAAACAATTTAGTTCATTTCATGTAAATTCAACTTCACAACTTTGTCTTTCTTTCTTTCTTTGTTTGTTTAATTTTATTTATTTATCCGACTTCTATGCTGCCCAATCCCAAAGGACTCAGGGCGGCTTACAACAATATAAAAATACGAATAAAAATAAAAAGAAGTCAAATATAATTTAAAAAATAACCCCAGTTAAAACCCACAACTCTGCAATCCAATCAATACATACATACTATTCAGTATGATTTGGCCATGAAAGATGTACAATTCATAGCCCCCAGGCCTGCCGGCAAAGCCAGGTCTTCATAGCTTTTCAGAAAAGCAGTAGGGTGGGAGCAGTATGGATATCAGGGGGGAATTGGTTTCATAGAACAGGGGCAGCCACAGAGAAGGCCCTACCTCGCAGTCCCACCTATCTGCATTGCTTAGGCAATAGGACCCGGAGAAGGCCAACCTTGTGTGATCTTATTGGTCTCTGGGAAGTATACAGTAGGAGATGGTCTCATAAATAAATAGTCTGGCCCTAAACCATGTTTTGGCTAAATATGGATCCACCGGTTTTTACAGAATGAATAGATCAATACTGGAAAATATACCAGTAAAACATCTTATAACAGTATCTTTAAGAATAATATTTGGTGGGATTTTTATTTTCTACTTCCATTGAAATTCTTATTGTTACATATAAAATTTTTTGCATCTAAATTTTGCATTATTTAATCATTCAGGTTTTAGGGGCGGATATGGTTTTAAGATACAAAAACAAACCATGTTTATAACTTGCAACAATAATTTTGAATAGTGTCTAAATGCAAATTAGAAGCTAAAGGAATTACATAATAAAGCAGCCCTAATATCAGATTCAAACAGAATATTCCCAAGAGCTTTAAAAACTTATTATTCTTTATTAAAATTACTATTTTATTCTCTGGTCTTAAAAGTTTAATAATTGTTTTGTTGAAATGATATCAGAAATTATTCTTTAAAAACATTGGCTGTAATTAGGAAAGTCTTCTTCCCTTCCTTTCTTTCCTTTCCATCTTTACTCTTTTTTTCCTGCATTAACTATGCCAATTGGTATAAACTTCTAACAGAGATGACATTAGTAGTGTACTTTTTACTATGGGACTAACATAATGATCTCTGGATGTCTCTGTGAAACCTGGTGGTGCCACTTGGTCAGTATTTGTTTCACGTATCATATGGAGCATTTCACTTTCTCCACTTTTAGGAAATAATCCAGAATAAGAGTTGACATCAGCATCCACATGGGCAACTTTAACAGCTGCATAAGCCAGCTGTCCAACTGCTGAACTTGGATGCCATCATGAGCAAATTTTCATGGGTGTGTTTTTGACGGGTCATGAGATAGGCATAACTTATTTCTTGAGTGTACTGTTAGGTGTACATTTACTTCCTTATGAATCCTATGCCCAGTAAGGCACAACCGGATCAGATTCCTAACAGTAACAGACATAGAGTTTCTACTGACCTTGGGAAAAATAATTCCCGCAAAATAAATGTGTATGATTTGGTCTTTTGCTCGATACTCAGTGTGTAATTAGTTTAACAAAATGCATTCCCTAAATTAAATATTTTCCCCAAATCTGTCCTCCATAAGTTTGAAAAGATATTGAGTCATTTTTTAAGTAGAACTAGGAACTAAATATGGTTTCAGTAATAAATAAACAAATAAGTTTGGAGAACAGAAGTAAAATGCCTTTACTTTGAAATGTATGCTATATATACTGTACATACTCACATACCCAAAGTGATTTCAACTAATCAGAAATAGTTTAGATTTGTATTGTTGGCACAAAGACCAAACATTTAACAGAAAACATTAGAGAATAGTTGTAATGATACAATTTTATTTATCTGATGTAAAGATATCTAGGCTTACCAGTACAAAGAAATTATATTGTTATATTTGAAGTATTTGTTGGTTCTTTTCTTTCTGTAAGTCATCTAAGGCATGGTTTCTTTTTATCAGAATCAGAAAAACATGAGCATAGGGTCCGAAAAGAAGGTGCTTCATTGTCAACAGTCATAGCCAGCAGAAACATCAAGCAACCTTTGCAAATCCTGAACAAGCTAAGGAAGACCAGACCGGGCTTAAATTTGAGTGGGAGATTTTAAGGAAAACTCAACCTTGTAGACTAAACAAAGAAGTTGAACAAAAAGCATCCCCAAAAGAATGCAATGGTAAATTAATTCATGTGCCAAGAAAAGCACATGAGCATATCCATATGTAGTCACTGACTTACCTGACCTCAAAAACACTAAGCAAGTTGGACTGGGTTAATTCTTGGATGGAAGATCCACCAGGGAATCCCAGGGCTATAGGTTAGACTATAAGGTCAGAATAGATTCCAAAAAGAAATAATGGTTAATTATGTCTGTATTGTTGCCTAGAAAACAATATGTCTGTTTACTTACAAGGAACCAAACCCAACATGAAGGAAACTCAGCTATTTATTTGATCTACATTGTCAACATTAATTCAAATCTATATGAAAACAAATCTTTTGTCTTTTAAAACTGAAAAAAAGAAGAAGATATTTCTTTGTTGGGAATCCTACTCTGTGTATATCTGTAGGTTTTCAGAGAGTAGGATTCTTCAGTGTGGAATACTAGAAGGGATTTTCTCCCTCTCTGCTTGACAAAAGTCAAAAGAAGCAACCTCTCAAAAGTCCAATTGATAGATAAATGGGAAAAAAGAAACCTGGAATAGCCACAGATACAGTGGCAATAATGGGAGGTCATTTTGTCTGTCCATTCTTTCTGTTTTGTCTTTGTGACTATGCTGTAGTAGGAACTTTGTGTTCAAATGATAGTTTATGTATTTGTAAGCTAAGCAATTAAGGCTTATAATTTTGTATATGTATAGACTGATTTAATTGTGTATGACTAGGCCTGTTCTTGACTAAGATATTTGCCAAGGTAAATAGTATTTTATACACTTAATGTATCTGGATTGTATTACTGAATTATTATTAGTATCTATGGATTATCAGCTGGATATCTGCCACCTCCACGTTTCTTCTGTGTATGTGTATCTTTGACTACTAAGAAATTACTCTGCACATTCCTTAACACTTAACACCCTGGGTTATGAGCATTCCCTTAGTGAATGTTCAAAGTTATGCACCCTATAATGTTTGCAAACAAGTTTCCTTCTGAGCCTTCTTTCTCACTGCTGAACTGCTTGAGAAAGGCTTCAACGATAAAAGAGGAAGGAGCGACAAAGAAACAGCCCGGAGAGGAGAAAGATCTTGATTGGTAAGTGATCCTGGCGCAGCACGATGTGTGTGTGGGGGATTGTGGAGACCCCAGGGGAGGGAGAATGAGGTATCTGTGGGTCAGGGGAAGCTTTGGGTCATCTGAAGGAGGTGGCCTGTTCCATCACTAGGCACCCCATGGCCTTCCCCTTCATCAAGAGTACTCATGTGCATATTACGAGCAATGCATTTGGTTAGCGAATGCATAGACAAAAGGAGGAAGTGATCATGTTCATTGTATGAGATTCACTCCTATGAATCCTCATGTATCAAATGGAATAGGCAGGTTGCATTACATTTGTAACTCGAAGTCTGCCTGTATTGCTTAGGGACAGAAATTCCTAACTGTGGTCATAAATTGAGGATTACCTGTAATAAATAAGAACCTGATTTTCTTTAATAATCTTTGTGTTTCTCCACAACCCTAATTCTTAAAATGTATCTCAAAAATGATTTGTCACTATGGAACAGAATTTGATCAGCTTTTCTATCTGTTTCCCTGACAATTCTAGATCCATATGGTTTAGATTCTTAATAATTATCATATTTTTACAAGATAATTGCCCTTGTACTTCCTTCAGAAGCCTCCAAGTGCAGTTTGATTAATATTTTGCTATAAACCCCCCTGAGAACAGAAGTTGTTTTAATTAAGTGTTTGAGATTTGCAAACACTCTGCCCATGTTTGCATTGCAGGTCTACTGTACATCTCCGTTTTCAAAAGTGGAACCCCGTCCATGCACACAGACACACACATACACACACACACTGGACCAGTGAATGTGTGCTTGGATATTTAATTGAACATCTGGTCATAAATCTGTCAGGGTGGAAATCTACCTTGCAAAGCAGAAAGTAAATGAATTTCAGGAGTTCAGACATAGAAGAGCAGATGTCCAGTCAGAAACTCCAAAAGGGAATTGCATATTATGATAAGCTATAATGGTTTGTGCAAACCCAGCCAGTTCTGCTTTGTTATCTTTGATAAGCAAACCATAGCTTAATACAGCATATAAACTCATTTTAAAGTGTGCTCCTAAAGCTATTCTGAAAGCATACTGTTTGTGTAGATTTTTTCCAGTATATTAGAAAACTCTTGGGAATTCTACCGTAGTATTTTTTTTTAAGATTGCAAAATATTAAGGTGTACCTAGATATGGCACTAACTTGTTCATTTCAATAGAAAATCACTAGGCATATTTTACTCTAGCTAATATACCTATTCTAATATATCATTGTCCCAGAAAAAAAGTATGATTTTCAATGCCAAGTCATTTATGAAGAATATCAAAGTGGCCTTAGCATAAGTGCTCTTCAGAAAGACAGAATCAGAACAGAGTTACAACCCAAATCCTGCATCAATGAGAAGACTCATGAGTTATTCAATGGCTTAGAACATTCTCTAGAATAAACACAGTTCTGAAATATGAGAGCTTCACCTTCCGTAAGCTTCTTTTTCATATATGACTTTTGAAAAGAAAATCAATAAGCAGTGTGAATGTGATGCTAATCAATAACTAACATTTGCTGCAAGCTGTCTCATACAAATTTCAATGAATATCACTGCCCTCTGTTCTTCAACTTCTCATGGATAAAGAGCAGAAGCATTTTAGAATGAAGTTTCTCACTTATAGACGTGCTTCGCTTTGGTTCAATATCTTCTTTAGCTTTAAATGCACATGTGTGCTTCCCTTATGCTCACATTTCAGTGGGAAGCTATTTAGAAGCTAACCCTCCCCCCCCCCCCAAAAAAAAGGCACACTGTGACCAGATGGGATTTTGTGAGTCAAAGTTCAGAAAGTATCCAGCTGCTTTGGGATTTCTGATAACAGATGATATTGTGGCAAGGACTTTCTTACCTGTGATTAGCCATGCATCTAAAATTGGAGTGCGTGTATTTTCCTTTATGTCATGGGTGAACTTTTATCACTCCTTGGGTACATATTATTCATCCTTGTGCTGACGCTGACCATAACTTTTGAATGATTCTGGTATTCCATCTGAATAACTGTTAGATCATTCACTTGAGTCCTGCTCATGAAATTTTATTCATCTAAACTTGGAGCTCTGTGGGGGTCAGCCACGGAGACTCCACAATTCAGCACCTGTGGAGTCAATGTCTGATTCATTTCTTTCAAATGTTGTGACATTGTCACAGCAGAAACCAGAAAATAGCCCCCTTTCCCCTGTCCACTCTACCTGTACTTACTCACTTACTGACCATGTAGTTGCGCTAATATAATGCTGCCAATACTTTTACCATGAGACCTATGGCTTTAAGGAAGATGTGAGAAGGAGTTTCTTGGAGGCCAAAGCTAATACATATCCTTTACTCTGTGACTGGAAAGGACTATGAGCTAACAGGTTGCCCCATACAGTACAGGATTCAGTGGTTCATACTGTAGGTCAGTGTTTTAGAAGGCTGTATAAATCACAAAATTGTAATTTAGTTTGTGGTATATTTATTTGAATATCAGATATTGTAGGTAATATTTCCTATTATTATTTAGATTCTTGTGGAAATGCAGTCAACATGTTCTAAATTGTAGGTATTTATTGTAATGCCTTGAGTTATCCACAACTTCCTTCTGCTTTTCAAGTTCCTGCTGCATTTATTTTTATTTTCTAATTTTTCAACTTCTATTTTTTAGGATCTGTTTTGGAAAAGTCTCTTTTATTCTTGCCTGTTCTTCATTTCCTTTACCTAGTTTTTCTCAGTCATAGCCCATTGCTTAAAAATGTTTGAATAGCTTTTGGGTTCTATATTTTCAGATTCTCTGGAAGAGTTTTGCTTGTCAATCCCTTTGTCTAAGTAGGCATCCTGCAAGCTGGCATACCTTAGACATATTGAGTCTGCTTATTTCAGAATTCACATTATACCTACTAACCCTGTATTAGAATTTTGGGAATTGTCATTCCAGCACATTTGGGGGGGAGAACAAAAAACAAAAAACCCCAACAACAACTCAACTCAAAAAAACCAACAAAAACTCAAAACAGATTGTGGAAGACTGGCCTATGTACTGAGAATGAGAAAGCAGGAAAAAAAGTATGGAATTTTCTACATTTCTGTCAGTTTGACAAATATGATGTCCATAGTAAGCTGGGAAACCAATTTTATGGATACACTATCACTACAGATAAATGTCAAGGAAGAAGAAGAGGAGGAGCTACGTTTGCAGAGGTACTTTTGCAAAGGTAATGTACAAAGATACATTATGCAACACTGGGCATTTTTAAAGCAAGCATGCATACTTAGTAATCAACTGAATCCTTGAAAAAACAGATGGCTTTATTTTAGATACTTTAAGTAAGTCATAAAACCAATGGTTTATTCTGTTAGAGCAGAAAGACTGAAAGGGACTGAAAATATATATAAAAGTAATAAATAAAAGTAACAGGAATAAATACTCTTGGGTTATTTTTATTGTAATGTTTATATCAAACTTTTTATTATCAGAAAACAGGCTTGCAATACAGAAATGAGAAATTAAGTTTTGAACTCAAGATAAAGCCCCTGGGTATTTTTATATCAATTTTTTGTGTAGATGTCTTTGGTGCTGCAGACCAGTCATGCTTGTACAACATGCATCCAAAATGATCTTAGAATGCTGATAATAAACCATCATTAATCTCTTTCAAATGTCTAAAATTCTGATTATTTGTCACTCTTGCAAGTGAAAGAGTTTTCTTCAGTCTATATTTTTGCTGTAGATGAAATGCATGTTCAAGAGAGGTGACGGTTTCTCTCTCTCTCTCTCTTTCTGTCTCTTCTCCCTCTGCATTTAATGGAAGAGACAGCCTGTCCCATCTGCCCAGCCTAATTTCACTCAGCCAACTCAGTGAAAAGTCTGGAGTACATTTTTATAGTTTGCTAGATTCAGGATTTGCTGGGATAAAATCCTTCACAGGGCAAGTAAAATAACACAATGGTGATCAGTAGTCTGGTTTTGTTTTGTTTACTTTTTTTCCTTTATGAAAAACCAGAAACTGACACTTAGGAGGCTAGAAAACTCACTGACAACAGATCTAAAGTAGAGAGAATATGTGGTGATTGCCAGATGTCCTCCAGGTTCATTTGTGGAACAGTTCAAGGTGAGCAATGACTGGCTGAAGATTCTTCTTGTAAGCGACAGATTCCTATATTGGAGATACTGCACGGTGAAGTTGAAATTGAGGCTACTTGTATGGAATGCTGGAAATGATTTGCAGATGGATTGGATGGATGATGGTGTGGTAGAGCTTGCTGTCTTCGCCAATTGTGGTAGATGAGTTTGGGATGGAGAGAAGCTTTCCAGAGGAAAACAAAATGTTCTATCCTAAACCAAAAATACAAATCAAAGATACAAAATAAAATTCCTTGCAGCATTTATGGATTGATGGGCCTTCCTTTTGGATATTTCCCGAGATTCATTCGTGAGTGTGGGTTCATGCCTGTTCTGGGTAGGGCCATAAATCTATTACCTAAAAAGTATCTACTGATGGCACATCTACTGATGTCAATTTGAGACAGACTGACTCTCCAGACATTCTAGGACTATCGAGAGATAAAGATAACTGTCTCACACAGGGTTGATAGAAGATGTTAAAGATTTCCTACAGTCTCTCTTTCTGCTGTTGAAGCAACAATAGTTTCTACTAATTTCCATTTATCTTTATTATCTGAACTACAGCTAGCATGAAAGCACCCTTGGTTTTAATCTGGTTTGTGGATGCTGATGCTTAGAAGAGAAACATATAGTAACATGACTCTAGATGGATGAACTTTTCTAAAGTCATGTGGAATCATTGTGGAGGATGTCAGATTTCTGGGGGGGGGGATGGAAAGGCATTACATAATTTTCTTTTCTTGTAGTTTTGGATTAATAACTCTGCCTTTCTGCACCACTTTCTTTTCCTTGCTGGAAAAGAAAGTTGTCTCAAAGGCAAACTCCCTTCTCTTTCCTTGCCTTGCCTTGAATCTTGAATCTCCAATGACCTATGCTAGGGTCCTCTTTGTGGACTTCAGTTCAGCATTCAATACCATCGTACCGGACATTCTCTTAACCAAACTAAATCAGCTAGCGGTACCTGAAAACACTTGTAAGTGGATCACAAGCTTCCTAACAGACAGGAAGCAGCAGGTGAAGCTAGGAAAAATCGCATCAGATACATGTACAATTAGCACAGGTGCCCCCCAAGGCTGTGTACTCTCAACACTTCTCTTCTCTCTATACACTAATGACTGCATCTCAAACGATCCATCTGTTAAACTACTGAAATTTGCAGATGATACAACAGTGATCGGACTCATTCAAGACAATGATGAATCCGCATACAGACGGGAAGTTGAACAACTATCCTTGTGGTGTGACCAAAACAATCTGAACACACTCAAAACCATAGAAATGGTGGTAGACTTTAGGAGAAACCCTTCCACCCTTTCACCTCTCACAATACTAGACAACACAGTATCAACAGTAGAGACCTTCAAATTTCTAGGTTCTATCATATCTCAAGACCTAAAATGGTCACCTAACACCAAAAACATCATCAAAAAAGCACAACAAAGAATGTTCTTTCTGCCCCAGCTCAGGAAGCTCAAACTGCCCAAGGAGCCGCTGATACAGTTCTACAGAGGAATCATTGAGTCTGTCATATGCACCTCTATAACTGTCTGGTTTGGTGCTGCAACCCAACAGGACCGACACAGACTTCAGAGGATAATCAGAACTGCAGAAAAAACAATTGCTGCCAACCTGCCTTCCATTGAGGACCTGCATACTGCACGAGTCAAAAAGAGGGCGGGGAAAATATTTACTGACCTCTCACATCCTGGACACAAATTGTTTCAACTCCTACCTTCAAAATGTCACTACAGAGCACTGCACACCAAGACAACTAGACACAAGAACAGTTTTTTTCCGAACGCCATCATTCTACTAAACAAATAATTCCCTCAACACTGTCAGACTTTCTACTAAATCTGTACTTCTATTCTACTAGTTTTTCTCATCATTCCTATCACCCATTTCCTCCCATGTTGACTGTATGACTGTAACTTGTTGCTTATATCCTAAGATTTTTATTAATATTGCTTCTTCATTGCTTATTTGACCCCTATGATAATCATTAAGTGTTGTACCACATGATTCTTGACAAATGTATATTTTATTTTATGTACGCTGAGAGCATATGCACCAAGACAAATTCCTTGTGTGTCTAATCACACTTGGCCAATAAAAATTCTATTCTATTCAATTCTATTCAATTCTATTCAATTCTATTCTATTCTTTCATTAGTGAGACATTCAGTAAGAACATAAGAACATAAGAAGAGCCATGCTCAATCAGGCCAAAGCCCATTGAGTCCAGCATTCTGTGTCACACAGTGGCCCACCAATTGTATAGGGGCATCTTGAGAATAAAGAGAAGGCAAGACCCTCCCTTTCCCTTGACCCCCAACAAATGGTACTCAAGGGAATCCTACCTGCCTCAACCAACATAAAGGCCGCCCTTGGACATCCGTTTCAATAACCATCGATACAATTAATAAGAAAATATTTATTTTTCCTGTTCTGTGCCTCATCTCCATTGTTTAATAATAATGCATCAGAATCTAGTAGGATCTCAAAAGAGTGTGTATATCCAAACTAACAGGAGTGACATCTCCACAGCATTAATATCTGCCATTCTAGTCTGAAATACATGAACTCTCCTCTTGTCTCCTCCCCTCCCCTCTCCTTTATATATGCTTTAATTGAAGAGTATCCACAAGTAATAGAAGTAGTTGTGGTGACTGGGAATGCTTTGGTTCCTACCATTTTGACCCTGCACACACTATTTGCAGTGCAGATTAGCAGCTCTGTTTTCCTGTAACACTGTAGAAAAGACACAGACTGGCTTGAAAGATCTGTACTGAAGAAGCAGAAATCATGGACATTTTATCAGGACCTCAAACAAATGATGCCTGAAAATCCTAAACACATACATACATATTCTAGCCTTGAGCTAAATTGTTTTTCACAAAGCGTCTCCCCTCTTAACAATAATAACAAGCCACAAAGACATTCTGCAAGTCATGGCTAAAGTGTCTGTTAAAATAATTCGGCCTGGAGCAGGAAGCCAGCTCTTTGGCCTTCTATGACTTTTTCATTGTAGAATCTTCCCTGGACTTCCCAGCAACTTAGCAGGAATTGTAGCTTAAAAAACAGAAAAGATTTGGGCTTTATTGCTTTCATTCATCATCATTAACTGATGCCATGTGGCGTAGAGAAAGGAATGACATATTTCTGCAATTAGATTCAGTACTTTGCATGAAAAAAAATGAGCTGTTACAGCAAACACTGCTTTGTGAAACAAGAACTAAGTGCAAAGGAAAGCAAATACAGGCATTTAAATTATTATTTTTTAAAAAAAAATAAATAAAAATAAAAGTTTTTTTTTTTTTTAATGAAAAACCTATTTTAAATGTAGGATCAGTTTAAAGACAGCAATGTGGCAATATTTATAAGGCTGTGGGAAGGAAAAGCCAATCACATTTGGTTTCTAAAGGGATTGTCAAGCATATAGCACACACTTTCTTCAGCTGGATTGTGAAGGCTTACATTGCCAAGAAATTCATATTTGCATTATGCACATTTATCCTGCTTTGTTTCCCTACTCACTGGTGATCAGGCTAACAAAAATAAAGTGACAAAGAAATCCAAACTCCCCCATCTTAGAATGATGAAGTGTTAGTATTCCTTTTCACTGAGTTATCCAGCAGCTTGAATTTCCTCTGTGTGTGGTTGATGAGAAAAGAAAGAGGAATACAAAGTGAGATAGAAAAGGAGAAAGACTGTGCCATAGAAAGAATAGAGGTACTAATGCCAGAAAGACAGCGAGAGACGGAGTGAAGGAGAAAAGGAGTAACAACCCTGTACAGAGCTATGAAAAAATCCAATTCCAGAATTTTGACTCTGGTTCTGCCAGGAATTAGTGGTTCTTGATTGCCTTTTGTTTTAACTAGGAAAAGAGTTCCTCACTTCTTTAACCCCATAGTTATCATTCCATTCCCTAATTTAATATTATAGTTTAGAAATAATTTATTTCCCTGCAATTATCCCAAATCTCCTGAAAGTGCAACAGGCATATAGAACTTCTATAGGTACTGTATAAATGATTTCTTATTTCTCTTAGAGGATAGCTCTGACTCTTGCATCCAATTATATAGACCGAACTATCTCCTTTATTAGAAGTTGGGAAAGAATAATGAGTAAGGGGTAATGAGACTATGGGATCACCAAAATAATAAAATAGAAAGCAATGGGATATTTTAGGTTTTTTTAAAAAAATATTTTTTATTGAAATATATATTTTAAAAAGACATTACAGAAAAAAAGATGCTGATGCAATCAATGCAGCATGATATGCGCATCTTGACGCCTTGAGCACCACTTTGTAAGTCTTAATAAAAGCTCTTACAAGTGTTCAATCGGATTCGGACTTACTCTTCCTCCATTGCTTCTCTAAACATCTCTTCTGGTGTTTCAACTCCCAGAGCTCCTTGTTGAACCATGGAGCTCTATGGGGTCTAGTGCCATGGAAAGGTCACAATGGTGTAAACTGGTCAAGAGCCTCCGCTGCAGCTTTGTTCCAGGCCTCAGCAAGAGACTCTGCCAAACTATGGACGAGTGCATCTGGAATAACCCCAAGCACCCTCTGAAAGCCCTCTGGGTCCATCAGGCATCTGGGGCGGAACCACCTAGTCGGTTCCGCCTCTCTGCGGGGAATGATTGGAGCCAGGAAGTCAAGCCGCAATAGAAAATGGTCTGACCATGACAAAGGCAACACTTCTAAGCCGCTTAGTCTCAGACCATTACTCAATGCTCAGAGAGGAATACCATGTCGGGTGTGTGCCCACCCTCGTGAGTCAGACCTGTATTACTTGAGTCAGGCCCATGGCCGTCATGGTGGCCATGAACTCCTGTGCTCACCCAGAGGTTTCACCGAGCGACGGCAGGTTAAAGTCCCCCAAGACAATGAGTCTGGGGAACCCCACCGCCAACCTGGTTACCTCCTCAAGCAGCACAGACAGGGCTGTTGACATGCAGCTGGGAGGGAGGTATGTGAGCAACAAGCCCACCTGAACCCCTAAGTCCAACTTCACCAGGAGGGACTCACAATCCACAATCTCTGGAGCAATGAGTCTACGCAAGCAAAGGCTCTCCCTGACTATAATAGCCAATCCTCCTCCCTTTCCCTGGGGTCGAGGTTGATGCAATACCTGGAACCCGGCTGGGCAAATTTCAGAAAGAGGAACTCCTCCCTCTGGGCCCAGCCAGGTTTCAGTCACATATGCCAGGTCGGCCTCTTCATCCAAATCCCGGATGATGAGAGATTTATTTACCACCGACCTGGCATTGAGTAGCAGCAGCCTGAGCCCAAGTCCAGAATTACACTCGATACCAGTATCCTGAGTTGAGCTCATGGAACCGGAACGTGGGATCACTATGAAACAGCGATCCCTCATTCCCCTGGAATGGCTAGTTCTGTGGCTCCTGTCATATCTGCCTCTCCCCAGCAGCACCGGGATATTCCAGCCCTCTGCTACCCCAGAGATAAGTGCCTCCTCTCCTCTTGCCTCTCTAACGCCAGATGGGCCAAATTTATCATACATATCATTCCCATTCAGCTCATACATTCCTTCCATCCGATCCCAAACATCCATCCCTAAAATTATCCCCCCCAATAAATTAATTAAAAATATAAAAAATGAAAAGTATAAAAATAAAAATGGTTAACTGGTTAGCTGTTAAAATTAGTCTGAGACAATGATGTAATAGTCAGTTAGTCTAAAATCAGTTCTATGGGAAAAATCATCAAACAATTTGCCATTCCAGGTCAATAAATAGACAATGTCCTCTGTAGATCTTTCTTTAAATCTTTGAATCTGCTGTGTGTAAAATCATCCACTAGGGGCACAGTTCTTCAATAATGATCTTCAAAAAGAGTGAGAAGATGGAAGTTGGGGGGGGGGAGGGGGAAGATGACAGGCAAGCTCTAATACTAGCTGATATCCCCAGTCAATTGGCCTCGATGATCATAGGCAGTTCAGCACTTTGTTCACTTTTTCTCCCCCCAGCATTGGTCGTTCTGGTCCCTCCATTCTCTCACCAATCGACGCCCTCAGTCTGTGCAGTGACCTCCATATTATATTTTTACATATAAATATTACATATTTATACATTTGTACAGGTAGTTTTGTATAATACTCCATTTCTCACTGTGAGTTGGGTTTTCTTTTTTGTATCCATTTATACCATTTTGTCCAGATGGAATAATAATCTGAATCCTTTTTATCATTCAATTCCATGGTTAATCGAGACATTTTAGTTTCTGCCTCTCATCCATCCATCTTCTTTTTCTCCATAGTGACTATGAAGCATTGTATCCCATATTAAATGGGGATGAAGGCAAGAATTGTTGAAATTATACCACTTCTGTCTCCATTCTCCTGAAGAACCTCACCACACAGACCTAATTATATACTTTATTTTGGCTAAGATTATGCACGCCTTTTCTCCCCCTAGATTTACATAGCAGAGGAAAGCTTGCTGTTAGCTTGCCACATAAAATTTTATTTTCTTTGTTATATTATGCCATATAAAAAGGAAAGGTAAAATACCATGACATGCGGTATTCTCAGATGGACTAAGCATCAAGCATTTAGAGCAGACGCTTCCCACTGTCTGCCATTTGTTTTTCCTCCCGTATATTTATGATACTTGGATAAATTACGATCATGATTTTCTCCCTCTTGATAATATTTCTGTTTCTCTTCTTCAGGGTTTTCTCAACCCTCTCCCCCCTCCTATTCTTCCTAGTTGTTCAATTACATGTGCTCATTCATCTCTCATTAGTTCCTGTTCAGTGGAGGAGACTTGGCAGAGCTCTTTATATAGCATTCATAATATCCTTATCCACAATCAGAATTCTCACTGACAACAAAGAGTCCCTTCCCTTGTGCATTCATTCCTTTATTCTTTTCTGAACAAATCACTCACAAGTTCCCAAAAGTGAGAGTGTGACAAATTTGCCATTAAAAATATCATTTTCTAAATTCAACCGTCTGTGTAGATTTGTTAAAATTCAAATTTGTATATACCGGTATATATATATATATTTAGCATTTGTCTGATCATTTAAAGGAGCTCCCCAATTATTTCTTACACAGTTATTACAATGATGTCATGTTTTGCCTTCTTAATTAAACTCAGCTGAGTTTGGTAATTCATTTTTTGATCATGATAAAGTAACTTTTTAACCTAATCAAATATACAGTTATAGATATATTGTAATTATATTAATATAATTACAGGATGTGCACACATGTGGTGTTTGTGTATGTATAACACACATATACACAGAGGATACACCAAAGATTAGGTCCCATAGGTGAATAGACAATCTAAAAGAGACCAGCACATTAGAGTTTGTAAACAACAGAGCAAATGTCACTGTACAGTAGCTATGTTCAAAGTTCCTGAGTCAAATCGGTAAAGAAATGGAGTGAAGGACAATCCTGGGAAAACAGGCCGAAGCTGTAAGGTGGGGGTGGATGATCCATTTAGGCTGTGGTGCACTCAATCAAAGTACTCTGTACTAGCCTAATCAGGCTCCCTTTGCTCCCTTTGGCCTACTGTGTAAGGGAGGCCTACTCCTTAAAAGCCCACCAGGTGTGTCTAACCCCAATAATGTTTGTCTCTGGAGGATAAATAAAGGGTGTACCTAGGTTGGTTGAAATTGTTCAAGGCATTCCAGAGTTATGCTGGAACATACTGTACATACATACATGCATGTATGCATGCATCCATACATACAGTACATAAAGTGTTTTATATATAAACACTAGCTGATAACCTAGTGCTGACTACGTATTTATAGATATATATATATGGCAGTCGGAATGTTGGAAAGAGCCAACAGAAATCCTATCTACCAGCGTGACTAAGGCAGAAACAACAAAGCCAATTACAGGACGCAAGAAAGGGTGTGGGCCCATTATGCACGCAATGACCAAATTGAGCAGCACAGCACTATATAAAAGCAAGAGTTTTTTCAATGGGGATTTTAATACTCTGATGAAGTCAATAGGGATTGACGAAAGCTCAGTAATTTTTAGTAGTTTTAAATAAATTTTAAATGTTCCAGAGATCGTGATGGCTATTGCCTCTTAATTTATATACATTTAAATGGCTGGCTGATGAGAGCAAATAAGCTTGAAATAGAACTATACTAATCTTCCTTCTTTTTCATTATCAGCAAAAATATGTTATGTTATACGTATGTTATAAAACAAAATCAGCAAAAATATGTTACATATATATAAGATCTATATATATAAGATCTAATATGTTATATATACTGTATATATAGATCTATCCTAGTCTCCCTTAATTTTCAAATTCAGTGGCACACACACACACACACACCACATGTTATATATATACATTACACAGGGCAAAACCCGAACTCAGAACAATCTATATATATATATATATATATATATATATATATATATATATATATATATATATATATATATATATATAACATGTGCTGTGTGTGTGTGTGTGTGTGCCACTGAATTTGAAAATTAAGGGAGACTAGGATAGATCTATTTTGGCCTTATTTTGGCCTCATCAGCTAGCCATACCCTCCCTGGGACTTGAACCTGCAACCTTTGCCTTGTAAGGCAGAGAATTAACCTCTAGGCTACAGTATCCAATCCCTTCAGCTCTGTACCAGGGAAGGGTTACATGTTTTTTGTGTCGAATAACCCTGGCATACTGAAGGAACATCACACACACACACACACACACACACACACACAAGCTACTTATACAAATCTGTCTATTGTAAAAATAGTATGGTCAGATCAGACACAGTTTCAGAAAACTCCTTGTTTAGAAATGTATATCAGTATAGTTTATTAAATATTATACATACAGTGTGGAAGGAAGTTTGCATACAAAAATCTAGAAGATGTCTACTTTTCCTTCCTATATTTTAGAAGAATCTGCCTGAAAAAGATTTCTTCCTACCTTCCAGTTTTCTTAGGTGGAAGAAAGAAATTGGATGGAATTTAAGAAGGAATTTCTGGATGATAAAGTCCTTTCTGGTTAGGCAAGATTTGTCATCCTTCTATAACCAGCAGTATTTTTGCTCTCTCTGTACTTTCTCTATTCTCCTGCTACTGATCTAAAAATCTAGCAAGATGAAGTAGGAGTTCCTGGAATGTGCAAATACGAACAGAGTTTTTCAGTAGAAAGAAGGAAGACTTGAATTCAAGAAAGATAACAATGTGGGACAGTAAAGGAGTAAATGGGCCATCAAGAGTCCAGGAGGAAGATAAGCAAAACCAGTTATGGCAGCCAGGAGGAAAGAAAAACATTCTTGTGACAAAATAAATGAGAAATAAAGAAGCAATGGTCCTGCAGAAGGTTGGAGTTGATTGCCAGTTGACTTACCCATCCAAAAGCTAGAAAATAAATCTCTAAGAGCTAGAAGCAAGCACTAGCCAATAATCAATATAATGAGGAAATGCAAAGCCTGAAATTAGAGCAAGAGAGACTGAAATGAAAAACCAAGCCTACCATTTTGGAAGAGTCTGTGATTCTTAGACATTTGTATGCCCAAACAGAAAGGAGGAGAAGGAAAGAAGCATTAAGTTCAATACATACATAAAGCTAAAGAAAAGTAGTAAACACCCTGTAAATAAGTTAGTGGAATAATCAGACTAAGCTTGAAGCTTAGGAAGCAGGATTAGACATGCATAGGAATCAGAAATAGTTGGCTTAAGGCTTCAGATTTGTAAAACCAAGTTCTACTTTTGTTATTGGAAAGCAATGAACATATTCTATAGGGAACGAAACAAGGTGTTATTCATCATCTTGTCTACCATCCAAAACCCAAGCTATAACATGCAGAGTAAGAAGAAAGCTTGTATATCTGGCTCAAAAATAGCACTTACCCCCATATCATTTGTGCATTTGAGACAACAGACGAGCCTGTGAAAACTCATCAGCTATTTTTCAAATATTATAGCTGTTTGCTAATTATATATTATATTCCATTTAATCCAGATACTGGCCATCCCTTTTCCTTCAGAATAATAGAAAAAAAGTCATAGGCCAACTCCACATTATAGTAAACCTCTATGTTACCACAACATACATTAGTATGGCATAAAAGCTACATGCGTTTAGCCCCTTGAAAATGGAGGAAAGTTGCTAATCTTCAAGCTACACTAGCTCTTGCCAACTGAATGATCCATAAACAAATTCCAAATTTGCCTGCTGTTGTCTCACTTTTCAGTATCAAAGCATACAGCAAATCCCACGAAGACATTCTTCAGTCATTAGTGGTAGAAAATGTAGCAACAGATCCATAATTTTTGCTGTATTACCAAAATTTTACCCCACTCCATAGGAGAAGATCATTGATTGATAATGGGCATTTTTGTAGGATATATTAGATATGACCATGTTCCATATAATTTAATCACAGGTGGCAGATCACAGGTGGCATAGGTTGAAAATGTAGAGCAGTCATCAATTGTGTTTAGCTTGAATCAGAACTTAAACCAAGCTTTTAAAGTTAACCACTTGAAAGGTCTTAATTAAATTAAATTAAATTAATTAAATCATCTGACACCTGTCTGACAAATCCATGCTGATTTCTAGTAATGACTGCTTGGCAAGGTATGTCTCTCTCTCTCTCTCTCTCTCTCACACACACACACACACACACCTGTGTGCATGCATATGGACACAGAGAGAGGAGAAGAGAGAGAGAGAGAGAGAGAGAGAGAGAGAGAGAGAGAGAGAGAGAGAGAGAGAGAGAGGCTACAGTTGATTCTAGGATTTTCTCACACATTAAAAATCTCCTGTTCCATCAGCGTGAAGATATTGAGAACATTCCCCCTCCTTCAGATATCTAGTATTTTATGTTTTCTCCTGGATAATACAGAAACTTGATTAAATCATCCTGAAGTTCCTTTAGTGACCTAGGACTGGGCAATTGAATTTATTCAGCATTATATTTTAAACATATTTGTTTGATAGATATTGGATGCTTCATTCAGGAACTCGGCAATTAATTTTAATCACGTTAATAATAAAAACAAGAACAGAGAATCCTGTTTCCTCACTCTGTACTTTATAACTGCAAGATAAAAGATATCATTGAATAGTTTCACCTTTCACAGTTATCTTTTGCATTTTCACTGAGCACCTGTAGTTGTCTAATAAAGTTGTCTAAGAAAAATATGTGCATGAAATTATCTTAAGTGAGATTGCCTGTAATAAATAAACCACTTTACACCTGTCTATTAGCATCAGAAGTATCTTTATTTTCTCCTAAATATGTGAAAGGATTACATCTTTTTTTTTCTTGTGGAAAATAATATTAAACCAAGTGTGCGGTTTGTCTTATCCTGATGGTAAAAGCCACCAAGCACTGTTTAACCAGGCAGGTGGGAGAAAGGATCAAGCTGGTCTTGCAGGACCCTGGATAGCTCCAAGCTTCAAGGACATCCAGAGATGAACTTGCATAATTCTGGGATAGAACTGTTCTGATTCTGGATCAATTTTTTTCTGATTGAATATCAGACAACTGGAAACATTTTTCATTCGTCCATGGCAGTGTGGACATCAATGATCCATTTTGCATTCATAAATTCTTCTAACTTTATTTCCTCTTTTATTTAGAATATTCCACGTTCTGTTTTGTTTCTTACCAACTAATAAGAAAACTAAAGAAATAGACTAAGAAAATATTGTTTTCCTAAAAACTGAAACACTCAGAGCCTATAATTATTCAGTTTTAATTAGCTATGTCCTTTTCGCTATGTAGCTAAACTGCCAATACTATGCACAAAAATGTCATTTATACACCTAACCTAAATTTACCAGGATCAATAACCAGCAGTAGTTTTGTTCTCCATCCCTTTATCCAATCCCTTTATCAAGTGACAAAAATTGGTGGCCAGCAGCTATGTAGTTCAACTGTGTAGAATTTGTTACTTGATGTGGCCTGAGTCTCTTATTGTTCAGCTTCATTGGATGCCCAGCAGTTTTAGACATATAAATGGAAGAAAATCTCTCTCCTTATTCCATTTACCCCATACATAATTTTCCTGAACTCCATCAATTCTGGGAGTTCTTTCCCACCCCACCTTTTAAAAGGTATATAAAAGACATTTCAAAGTAGTAGTTAGGACATATTGAAATCTGTATTAAAGTCTAGAGCATTCTTTGTTAGAAGTTAAAATTGTTATGAATCTGGCCCAGTTCAAAATTGAAGGTATGAACTGATACATGACTAAAGGGATGGAGATAAATAGCCAAATAATGAACATTCAGAATATATCCAAATATAGTAATTATTGGACTAATAGTTATATTTTTCTTAAATAAAAAGCTTGCATTCCTTATGTAAAAATTATTAGCCAAGCAGGTAATGAGAATTGTAAAGGCTTTAGTACAAGGATACAATCATCCTTAATGTTGAACTACAACCATCAATTCTCATGATTGTCCATGCTGTCTTCAGCTACTGAGATTTTAGTTCAGCAACATCTGGAACAATAGGTTTCTCATCCCTGCTGTAACAAGTGCCAGACAGTTTGTTACTTTTTAGCCTTTAAAGCCAAGCAAGATGTTGTAACGGTTACATTTATCTCTTTCTGTGCTTAGTAGAATAAGACAGGGTGTGTGGTGCTACTCATACTTAAACCCCCCACAATCTACTTTATTGATTTACATTTCTCAGAGCAAGTTAAATTAAATGTAAAAGTTTAATATAAATGACAGGAAGAATTTCAGTATACCAATTGTAAAGTTCAGTGAAATTGTTGAGTAGCTATAAACCAGTGATGGAAACCTTTTTTTTTCTTGGAGACCAAAAGCGTGCATGCATGTATGTGTGCATGCCCACACCCATAATTCAATGCTACCATGCCTCACCCCATGCTCATACATGCACACATGATTCCCACTCTCCCATCATTTCCCGACTTCTGGTAGGCTCAATAGGCCCATTTAGAACCTGGGGAGGGCAAAAATGACCTTCTGTGCCTCCCGGAGGCCCTTTAGAGGTAAAAAAAAGCTCCCAGAGCTTCTGTGCAAACTAAAAATCAGCTAGCTGCCACACACATGTGCATTGGAGCTGAGCTAGGGCAACAGCTCACTTACTGGCAGATACATGTGCCATAGGTTCGCCATCATGACTATAGACTTGGTTTTCCTTCATTATATCTCCCTCTGCAGATCTATGTCAGTGTATGGGTTTACTTGTCTATCAACATCCTAGGCTGATGTTACAATGAGGTGTGCGTGTGTATGTCCAATCACATTTGGCCAACAAAGAATTCTATTCTATTGAAAAAAATTGTAAAGAGGCTCAGCACTCTTGATCTGTTTACTTTCCTCTCACTATGAATTGATTAGTAAAATAAGAAGAATGGATCCTACTTTGACATCATGACACATTTCTGGCTTGGAGGCTATTTGCTCTTAACGGTCTTCTGGAGGGTGGGCCATTGAAGTGAGCCTAGCAGGTCTAGCTACATTGCAGATATTTTTTCTTGGTAAAACTGAACGTACATTATAAAAGAACTAGCCATTTTCAAATTGTTTTGGGTCAAAAAAGAGGAGGTAACTTTGCAAGAGGGATAGAAGATCTATGTATTTGCCGAAGAACAATAAACATAATGCAGGTTGCTCTGTCTGTCTTCAGAATACAGTGGTTAGGTATCAGGTTAAACTTTTTCAGGGAATATTTTTTTAAAAAGGAACTTTATTGTCTTGACAGGAATTTGCATTAATGCCTTTAACTAGTCACAACATTTTTCGTACAGTTTGGTTGGAAAGTTTTACAAATATCCAAAGAATCCCCCCCAGCTATTACCCATCTTTTTGATTGAGGAAGGATCCTCAGAAAAACAGCGCAATGCCCCACACTCCTGTTTTCTTTCCCTCTTTTGTTGAAGTTTGCTTTTCATGTTAGCTGTTTGCTTGAATAAGCTATTTATTTATATATTATTGTGTTTGGTAATTATTTCCCATTTTTAAACCTTTCTGTTATTCATTAAAAGGAAATTAAATAATTAATTTAAAGCACTTCTAGACCTCCACATCTTTAGATGGTGCAGATGACAGATGAAGTATGTCTATTTGGCTAACGCTAGAAAGCATGTCTTTGTTAACCATCCCATACCTCCATTGGCGTCCCAATTGCCATAGCATAAGCTTTTACTTTTTAATCATGCTTTGATTAGTTTGCTCCATTGTTCATTGTTTGCATGTGCACTGAATACACAGGCTTTTTAATTGGCTATCTGAAATGAATTACTGACGGCGATTTGGCTACATTATATTCGGTTCTGTAATCAAACAAATTCTTCTGTCAAACAAACAAACAAAAAAAAAGATCAGTGTTATTGTTAATTGTCCTACTTGATGAATTAAACAGAGTATTATTCACCCTTTCTAATTAGACTATCAAGAATAACATACATAACACTTCAAGAATGGACTATTCTTTTATTCACAGCTGTTAGCAAACACTGTACATCTGATTTGTGATTAAGATACAAAGAAAGAACAATTACAGTCAGATTAATTAAACAAACAAAAAGGATCTAGGGACCAAGGGCGAGAAATAAGATGGGCGTTGTATTAAGTTTCATGAAGGGAAGACTGATCTAGTGCACAGGCTGGCACCAAGCAGAATACAAATGTTACTTAAGCTGGAATGTGGAGTTTTAAGATTCCTCTTAGGAATCATTTACACTTTCTGTCCTGGATGTAATTCTGATCCCTTGAATGATTAACTTTGGTTTTATTTTTTTTCCCCAGGTAAATTGTGAGGCAAATGTTAAATTACCATATTTAGCATACATTTTATTTTATTTTAATGATATTTTGTTTTAATTATATTTGACATACTATATTTATTTGCTGTTTAAACCACAAGCTCTCTGGTTGTGTGTGAATACATATATTCACAGTTGCAGCTCAGAGAGATGGGTAGTGAATAAATGCAATAAATAAATTTAAGTTTACATTTTGTTGGATTTATAAGCCGCCCAATTCCAGACAGACGCTGGGCTGCAACACTAATAAAAAAGTCACCGGCTCAAGATTGACTCAGCCTTCCATCCTTCTGAGGTGGGTAAAACGAGGACCCGGATTGTGGGGGCAATATGCTGGCCCTGTTAAAAGGTGCTATTGCTAACATGTTGTAAGCTGCCCTGAGTCTAAAGAGAAGGGCTGCATTTAAAAAAAAACAACCAGCCAACCAACCAACCAACCAAACAAACAAACAAATAAATAAATAAATAAACAAACAAACAAATGAACAAACAAACAAATAACCCAATGAAACAGTCAATAAAAACAATCAATAAAAAGTATTTTATATTATATAATAAAATATTTTTATTATAATATTATTAACTGCAGAGTGGAATAAGATAGCAACATTACAATCTCAACTTTTTACTTTCACATATTATTTACATATATACTATTCTTAGTATATCGATATGTAAAACAAATAAGGAACTGTTATTCTAAAAATGGTGAAGAAATGACAATATTGCATACTTGCTTGAAACAGTTTCTTTGAACAACTTTTTGTTTGAAGCAAAGTAGATTTGAAACAGCATAAATATCTAGGGTAGAGATAGCAATAGCAATAGCACTTAGACTTACGTACCACTTCACAGTGCTTTACAGCCCTCTGTAAGGGATTTACAAAGTTAGCATATTGCCCCCAACAATCTGGTTTCTTATATTACCAACCTCAGAAGGATGGAAGGCTCTGAGTCAACCTTGAGCCTGGTGAGATTTGAACTGCCAAATTGCAGATAGATGGCAGTCAGCAGATATAGCCTGCAGTACTGAACTCTAACTACAATGCCACCATGGCTCATGGTCTGGAATTGTTCAGTAATATGTCCTTCTCAGAAAAGAGAGACAGACAGACAGACAGACAGACAGACAGACAGACAGACAGACAGAGACAGAGGTGGTGGGGGATATTTTATTTTATTTATTTGTTTGTCAAACATGTACAAGAGAGCAGGTTTAGGTATAGACATAAAGATAAACAAAGTAAGTACAGATAAATGAAGACAATAGGATAGTAAGACAGGGATGATTGGCACATAACACCACTTATGCACACCCCTTACAGACCTTTTAAGAATGAGATGAGGTCGACAATAGACAGTCTAAGGTTAAAGTTTTGGAGGTTTGGGGAAGAAACCACAGAGTCAGGTAGTGCATTCCAGGCATTGAGCACTCTGTTACTGAAGTCATATTTTCTGCAACCGAGTTTGGAGTGGTTTACATTAAGTTTGTATCTATTGTGTAGTCATGTACTCTTGTGGTTGAAACTGAAGTAGTCATTGACAGGTAGGACATTGTGGTAGATGATTTTATGAACTACATTTAGATCAGATCAAAAGTGACATAGTTCAAAATTTTAAGTCTGATGGAATAAGGTATTCTGTTGTGAGCAGAGGAGTGGAGGACTCTTCTCTTGAAATATTTTTGGATTCTCTCAATTGTATTAATGTCTGATATGCAGCGTGGGTTCCAGACAAATGAGCTGCATTCGAGAATTGGTCTAACAAATGTTTTGAATGCTCTGGTTAGCAGTGTAATATTGCCAGAGAAGAAGCTATGCAAGATTAGATTAACAACTCTTAGTGACTTTTTGGCAATGTCTTTGACACTTTGATCATTAGATATGAGTACTTCAAGGTCCTTGACAGAGTGAGGGTCGTCTACAAGGTTGTGTCCTCCAGGCTTGTATTTTGTGTGCTGATTCTTTTTGCCAATGTGTAAGACAGAACATTTGTTGGTTGAGATTTGAAGTTGCCAATTGTTTGACCATTCTGATACATAGTCAAGGTCTTTTTGAAGGATGGTAGCATTGTCTGTGCTGTTAGATAGTTTAACATAATCACCAAGAGAATGCAGTTGCTCATAACATGATCACAAAAGTCGTTTATGTAAAGTATGAAGAATGTTGGTCCTAGAACTCTGCCTTGAGGGACATCATTGTTGATAGATGCAGGATTTGATAGAAAACTCTCTATTTTAATCTCTTGCTGTCTGTTTGACAGGAATGCAATTATCCATTCATGTAGGAGTCCAGAGATGCCATAACATTTTAGTTTCAGAAGTAGTTTGTCATGTATTACTGAATCAAAGGCTTTCCAAAAGTCTATGTAAAATGCATCTATTGCTTTACCTTGATTGAGTTGTGTAGTCCATATATTTTTAAAATGTAGGAGTTGCAGATTACAGGATAATTTTTTCCTGAAACCAAATTATTCGTTAGAGAATAGATTGTTAGTTTCTAAGTGTAGGGTAATGGATTGGTTTACGATTGGTTGCATGACTTTGCAGATGACACAGCAGATTGGTCTGTAATTTTCAATGTTGCTGGGATTTCCTTTTTTAAAAGATAGGGATGACTGTGGCTAGTGACCATAAATTGGGTAAGGAGCTGGTCCTGAAAGATTTTTCAAAGATTATGTTCAGCCATGGTTGTGGATAATTTTTTTAAGAAGCACATAGTCCATCAGATCCAATAGATATCAATGGTTTTAGGTTGTGTAATGCTTTTCAACATTATCTTCTGTAAAATCAATTTGTGTCGGATCATTGTAATTGTTTGTGGTATGACTAGGAAATATTGGGCATGAGCTATTGCTGTTTACAAAGACTGAGCTGAAGAATGTGTTAAAGAGGTTGGCTATAATAGCTTCATCATTATAGTCTTCACCATTAAGTCCTTTAAGGGGTGCGGTGGATCTATGGAAATATACATCTGGGAATCTATTCACATCAAGAGTGAAGATACTTATTCAAAATGGACAGTACATTAATTGGTGCAGAAATCCAAATGGCCTCTACATGACCAGATCTAATAGAAGAAAATTCATTACCTTTCCAGGGACAGACATCTGCAGGATCTCCTGCTTTAGTCCAAATGAAACAAATATCATGGTGTCATCACAATGCTCCTTTCATACATGCAGACAAGGCCATTACAATGCACACACAAAAAAAGACAGAGCTTGCAGCAGGACAATGCAATGCTGTTGCCACTGTTTACCCTTCTCCATTCTCTGGGCAAGTGAGTCTATTGTTTAATTGTTGTTGCTGTTAGAATTGAGAACACAACTCTTTTTTTCTACAACTCAACTTTTCTTTTAACTGAAACCCATCATTTTGCATATTGTGCTCTGGGATGATAGAGAACATGGGTTTTTTGTGGGGGTTTTTTGGGGGGCGTATGTTATCTTTTTTTGCAATTGCATATTATCATATCTTTTAAAAAGTATTTGTTTATTTTTTTTTAATGTCATATCCTCTCTCAATATTTTCTTAAACTAAACCTTCCTTTTTTTCCAGTTTTTCCTCCCATATTCTATGGAATCAACTCCCCCTCCCCCCGCAAGGTCTGTACTTCTCCCACCCTAATGGCTTTCTGTAAGGCCATGAATGCTTTGCTGGCAGGCCCGGGGGCCATGAATTAACAGCCATCATGGCCAAATTGTATGAATGCTACATATGTATGATGATTATTTAATTTATTATGGGTTTTCATCTAGGTTTTATTGTTAGATTGTATATTTGTCTTCTTTTTAATTGTTTTTTGTATTTTATATTGTTGTAAGATGCTCTGAGTCCTTCAGGATTGGGCGGCATAGAAGTCAAATAATAAATAATACATTTGTTACAGTTGCAGGTTTTCTGAATACCTTTTAAAAGTGGTGCCCGACTGGACATGATAGCCAGCATTGCATAAATTTGAATTATTGCTGACTCATTTCCATTGCACAAATCACTGAATCAACTGTGATGATTAATTTTTCACAAACATTGCTACCAAACTAGTGTAACCTGTTCCTATAATTTGATTGTTGCTTCCCAAGAGAAGAACTTTGTATTTGTTTCTCTTAAATGTCATTCTGCTACTTCCAGCCCCTTCCTGTAAGCTATAAAAATTATCTTTAATTTCTTTACAGTATTTTGAAGGAAAGAGCAATTCTACTTAATTGTGTGTCTTGCACACATTTGAAAAAAATTCCCTCTATCTTTTCATCCAGTCTATTAATAAAGACATTTAACACCATAGATAAATTTCCTCATATTTCATTTAAAGTAGGTTCAGAGATTTAAGTTCATTCGTGAAAATGATATTCCCTAACTTTAATTTTATTAGCCTTAATAATTAGCCCAGAATTCCATTCTATCCGTTCATTCTGTTCTTTACAATTACCTGGATGAACTCATGCCTTCTTAATATAAAGGAGTGTGGCAAAGTAACTGCTGAATAGGTTTGCATTTTCATTGTAAGCCATTCCCAGTTTTATTTAGAATATACTGGTATAATGGTGGTATAATGTTTCATCTTTTTATTTTGGAAAAAAATATCTGAAAAAGTCCCCTTATTGTTCTTAGCATACCGAATTAACCCCAGTCCATTCTGAGCATTATCTTTTTCAATATATACTCCCCCATTCTGACCTATCGGTATATTATCCATTGCTGATCTGTTCCTCTTTCCAACTCTTATTTGGAATTCCACCCATTTTGAACTTCTTCTTCTATGAACACCCACCATTGAGAAAATGTATTGATTAAGATATTCAATTTTTCTCAGTGTCTCTTTAAATTAAGAACCATACTATTTCATGGTCACTTTCCTTCAATGCTTCTGCTACTCCCACCGTATCAATGAAGTCTTTCTTTCTGTTTAATTTTAGATCTCTGATGGCTAATTGTCTCCTATTCTCTGAAGAGAAAGTTGTCAGCAAGGCAAGTCAGGGATTTTATGGAAAGACTAGGCTTGGCGGAGTTTGTATTCTACCATATATAATTAAAATAATCTATCACTACTACACTGTGTCTATTTGACAGGTCTGCAATTTGCTTGTTCATTTCTCTGTGTTTGGGTGGAAGATAGCTGACACTAATCATATTGCTTTAACTTGCTGTTCCACTTATTTTGACCCAGATGCTCTGTAAAGTATTGTAAAATCCATTCACTTGGATTTCTGACCAGGTGTGGGTACAACTATAACATGTAATGTAACTGCTTTTGAACACATTGTATTTCTTGATTGCTATACTCTAATTATAGGAAAACATCCCACAAGTTCTCAATTATACCTATCAAATGATATTTGCCTTCCTCTGCTAAGAGTTGAGACTTAGCTTGGTTATTTCTCATACTCTGAGCATTACTGTACAATCTTTCTGATTTCACTGAGTGGTTTAATAGACATTATAATAGCAATGTTGCAATTCCTTATAAAGTGGAAAAGTCTGTATCTGAGGTTTTCATCATCTCCAACTCTGATATGATTCAATCTACAAACTTTTTTTTCCAAAAAATATTTTTGTGTGCTAGCAATCCATCATAAAAACACTGGGTCCAGAAATTGAAATCTGGACAGCACCGGTACTAGAGTAAGGCTTTCATTTGCGAAATAATTTCCTTTTCTAGTCTTCCTTAATGGGCTCTAGGGATAGATGAAAATACCAGCTTGATTTATTAGTTAAGGCAACAAGCTAGAAACAGGAGACTGTGATTTCTAGTCCTGCCTTAACCATGAAAGACAGCTGGGTGACTTTGGGCCCTGTCTTTCAGTTTAACTGACCTCACAAGGTTTTTGTTGTAGAGAAAATAGGAGAATAAATGAATATTTAGGTATATTTAAGATTTATTATTAGATTTGTATGCCACCCCTCTCCGAAGACTCGTGATATTTGCCACCTTGAGTTATTTATAAAAAAAATAAGGGCAGGATATAAAATAAATAACTAAATGAATGTATCGTTTGAACTCTCTCCCAGACTACTGAGCTTTGTTATGTAGATGGTATGGTTTTAACTGCATTTGGCAATATGGTTTGTCCTTCATTACAACAGTCAGTGGGCCTCATAAGTTTTCAAAGTTGTTGTGTCACATTACTCATTCATACTTCTAACAGAAAGCATGCTTCATGAACCAATGTGCTTGTTTTAGTTCTTCATATTACTGAAGTTGCAAATGTTACACTTCTCTTTATGTTTTTGCAGTGGGTAACTTCAAAAATCTACCAGCTGAACCCCAGGTTCCTTTAAAGGATCTGCTGTTTGCTGGAGAGACGGAGTAACGACACGGACACAAGAGCTGGATTTAAACTGGGTCATTTTTATTAACATAAATTTGCATAATTTATTCATTACTTTGCATAAATTAGCATAATCAACTATGACCCGGAAATGGACCTGCAGGGTCAAACAAATACTTCCGGGGCGGAAATGATGTTTTGACAAAAACCTTCCTGGGCAACTCATGGGCGTATCTCGATGCAAGTCCAGGTGAGGGACCAGACCATCACCTGCGACCCTGCCATGCTTTGCATGAGGGGGGTCCCACCGGCTAACCCGAATCCGGGAATTAAAGGTGCAGGACCCAAAGACAGGTTCCCCCCAGCTGCTCAGGCAGACACTCCCTCCATGAGCTTGCGGAGAACCTGTCAATCATCCCCAAAGATGCCCAAGGGAGAACGCGCGGTTGCTAAACCACCCCAGTTTTCCGCCCCTAACCTGCCTACCCAAATGACCAAAGGTAAGCCAATTAACCTAATAAAT